>NC_066320.1:26464476-26584476 GCF_022539315.1 Serinus canaria
CAGAAGCATCCTGGCAGGATCAGGGTTTGGTCCGAGGCTGTGTTGCATGTCAGTTCTGCTTTTCTAATACGAGTAGGTGGATTTGTATGGAAGTTGTAAAAGTTAATGATTGTTCTCTGACTCATGCTGCTGGCTTCAGCAAAGAAGAAATGATGACAGGAAAATGACAGAAATTATAGGAGCCAAGTAGGCTTTGAGTGGAGAATGGATTTATGTTGTTTGAAATGCCTTTGCTGCTTGGTGGAGGAAGTGCAAGAAGGGAGAAGATGGGAGGGCAGTTTCTTTTTGGGGTCAGAGGTTTGGGGTACAAAACTCTTGCAGGTATTCAGCTAGGGAGTGAGACTGAATTCAGGAGGAACTCTTGTTGGACTTAACAATTTTGTTCTTCCTACTCACACAATTAGTCCTGCATAACTGTTCTCCCCTCTTGGCAGAACAGGTTTTAGTGCCCTAGGCTCCATGGGAAGTACAATTGCATGCCTATGGCTACCAAGTATGAATATAGAAATGTATTCAACTTGTGTGTATCTCACAGCTTTGTAGGTCTTTCCAAACTATCTGTGGCATGAAAGATGCTGTACACAACAAAATCATTCTGTCCTGTTTAATACTGGTGGTGATGCAGCAGAGACACAAAAAAAACCAAAAAAAACCAAACAAAAACCCAAAACCAAACCCCCAAACAAAACAAAAAACCCAAAAAAACCACCCCAGTCCAAAAGGAGGATGTGGGAAGTAATAAAGTCATAGAAATTGCCAATCTGGAAATACTGCAAAAGGACATTCTGGGGAATATGAGAGATTCTTGGATGCTGGTACAATAGAAACAAATTGTCCTATTTTAAGAAAGGGAAAAATAGAGCAAGAAAAGGTGGAGGCGTACCTCTTGGAGCACATCTGAACTCCCACTGGAGTCAGTGACTCCTTAAATAATGGTCTGGAAAAGTCTGAGACTATAGGCTTTTCTGTTCTGGAGAAAAGCTGCTACATTGATTTATGTTTTTAACTGATAGTAATATTTAATAAAGGTTCTCTTGGAACTGCTTTAAACCCTAGCCTGAATAATTTTAACTTGGTTAAATGAGTGAACTGGTTTGGGAGCATAGACAGTAAGAGGTTTGCATTGGTTTAATTAGATTTAAGAGATTTATAAAAGCAGGACCACTACTCTGACATAGGCAAGGCCTGGAAGTCGGCATATAGATGATGCATTGATCTACAGCCAGGCTGAACAGACAGCTATTGAAACTGCTCTATTATACAGGTTTGCCAATATTAAAGAATCCAAGGGAAGGTATGACCTTGAATGAACACATCAGAAGAATAAGATGGCAGTCAGTGTTTCTACCTTTGTTTTCTGTGGGACATTTACAGGAAGGTTTTTCCCTTTCAGTGGAATTACAGATTATAGTTGTCTGTCTGGAAGTCAAGCTCTTTGAGATTTTTATTATTATTAACCAAATGTCTCAATTTACTTCAATCCCTGTTACATTCTCCCATGGGAGTTTTATTAATTCTTAAACTACATCATAAAAATGTAGTTTAAATCATGTCTGTGTCAATTGAAATTAACAAAGGTATTTACAGGAGCTAGTCACAAACATAACTACTGCATTGGTCACAAACCACTGTGTAAAGAATATCCACAGAGCTTATTTTATCTGGACAGCAGCTAAATATCTTTACAATCCCCAGGGTTATTAAAGGCCAAGTGCTTGGTACATGTAGTTAGTTTATTTTCCATTGTATTATGTTGCTCGACTACAGTACTTGAAAGTACTTTGTTTTTTATTTCATAAAAATGAAATTAAATTTAATAAATATGGAATGGAAAAGCGAAAACTAGAACCTGGGTGTCACTGGGTGGTTGTAAATGGGAAGTAGTGAGTTGCTGTGCTGCTGGTGTGCCCAAATGTGGGCATTGGACTGGCTACACAGGTACATTTGTGTATATGCATGTGATGTATATTATCCTTGAACACATACTTGGTTATCAGGTGTCTATTCAATTTTAATTGACAATATGAGATTCCTGTGGTTGCTCTGTGCACAGATTGCCTTGGGGCTCTACAGGGTTTGTGGGAAGAAAAGCCTTGACAAGTTTCCATTAAGCCCTGAATCAGGCAGTTGGAAAAGAGGAGAATGAAAGGAGCTGAAAAGAGGGACAACTTGTTAGTGTTGCATTCTGCGTTTGCAACGAGAAACCTCTTTTAGACAAGAGTGGTTCTCAGGCCAAGAATTTCAAACTCGCGGAGAAACCTGTCCAGAGCACAAAAGTTGTTTGAACGGGGTGCAGAATTGTCACAGTAATTAGAGCAATCTCCGTTTACTGAGTGGCAGCCTTTATAAAAGACAGGGGATAAAGGGTTCAAATTCATCTTTCTCTCTCCGATTCACTTCTGATGAACTGCCTCTGTGTATGTATGTGTATATGAAGGAGTGTGTGTGTGTGTGGCCACATTTTCAGCTACTCATCATTTGATTGTCTGTGTTTAAAAAGAAGAAGGACTTAGGTTTCTTCTTCCTGCCTTCAATGGCATTTTTAGGCATTTTGCTTTTGTTTTTATTTTAATTTTTTTCATTTGTTTGGTTGGGTTTTTTGGTGCTGCCATTTGATTTACCACAACAAGAGGATGCTTGGGAAAATGCACTTGTGCTGTGGTGAAGGGGGAGCCCCAAATATTATTTCTCTGTTGATTTCTGCTCTTACTCAGTCCTGCATGTTTGGCTCTTAGAGCAGTTCCATTATTTTTAAAAGGATTACTTGTGGAAGCAAGAAAAGTGAATGGATAAGGCTTGGGCCCTTAAAGTTTATCCTCTTGCCTCTGCAAGGTCTGTCCAGAGCTACTGAATCAGCTGGAGTTTTGCCATTGCTCTTATTAGGAGAAGGATCAGGCCCGTGGATTACATGAGACTGAGTCTTGTGAGCAAGCCAAATAAAACTGTGAAAATCAGGATTGTTTTTGTGCAGCATGCAGGAGTGTCTGGAGGACTCGGTCTGGGCTCCTCTTGGTCAGACACTGCACAGAGAAAAATGGGAGTGAATGAGTGAGTGAGCAGTGTGGGTGTTCTTGCCCAAGGAAGAAAATGTGACTGCCGCATTTCCTGTATGCCTTTGCTTCTAAAGAAAAGAAAATACAAAGATCCTTGAGTTTCTTAAGTAATCATCCTGAGTCTAATGTTGGTAATTTCAATTCCATTTAAATAGGCTGCTTAGGTTCTGTGATTGGCTTTTATTTGTTCTCCCCAAAACAATGTAGGATCTCCACTTTAAGGTTTGGAGCTGGCAGCCTTGGCTAATTTACTTAATCATTTAGTCAGTGTTCTGTTTCTCCCCTTCATTCACCTCTACATCTGAGTGCAGAGGGAGGGGGAGAGGGGCCATGTCTTCACCCTGTCTTGTGTTTCTCTGTATCACATTGCCTTGAAGGCCTCTGGCATGGTCAGGTGTTTTGTTGGCACCCTGTGAGTGCTGTATGTCTCCTCCTCTCTTCTCTTCTGGAGACCTGGGATCGGCCAGCAACTGCAGTGAGTTCCTAAGGTATGGACTGGAGGGTAAAGGAAGGTCTTGTAGCTGATTGTGGATACATTGTTAAATAGTCATGGCTGTGAAAATTGTATCTCAGAGATCATGTGTTCTTGTGTAGTTTGATTTTTTTTTTCCCTTCGTCCCTCTTCAATTACTTTCCACATAATGATGATTATGAGGAATTTGGCTAGATGTCCTTAATGTTTTAGCAAAAAGCAGACTTCTTTTTTCACATGGTTGTGCCCTAACGTGAAAAGCTATGGAAAAATTACTTGTCTTGGAGCTTGCATTTCAAAAATGCCTATTAATGTTCGGCAGCGTGTGCTCCTCTAGTTCATTTGCCTTGTCTGTGAGCATGGTGTGTGAATATGGCAGGGCTTTCTGATCACGGGGAAGTTGTCTTGGAGTTGCAAAGAGGAGTTGATGTCAGTTTCCCTGGAAGCAATGCTGAATTGCTTGTGCAGTGTTGGAGCATAGAGTGGGGTCTGTGTGTTGGACAATGCTGTAGTCAGGTTGAACAGTGTCTCCATTTTTAGATGATGCTCTTTTGTCTCAACCATTGATGGTTTGCAGACCAATTGTGATGTCTACCATCCTGAAAGAGTACCAGAGTGGTACTAATTGTACCAGGACCAATTGTTGTTGAGAATGTACTTGTTGCAAATGATGGACCTCTCTTGAGCGTGCCTGTCTCAGTCTTAGCTCTTGTCTATTATTTTCTCAGCTGGTAATTAATTTCTTGGTTTGGTAATTTGTCGTGGGCATATCATATGCCATTTGTAATGGGTATATCTTCAGTGCTAAGTTCTCTGTAGTAATTCTGCATCACTGAGGGGTAATTGCTGGCCTTATAAAGTCACCAATCTTGTTTGTTTTCCAGCTGGATAACATTTCCCATTAGACTGTTGTGACCAAGTTATCCATCCCAACAAAGCCTAACCATGCCTGCAGTCCATGTCTTGGTTATGGATGGGTGCGTGGGGAAAGAGGGCTGGAGGAAGCTGATTTGAAGTGGTGGTTGCAAGCCAGAGCTCATGACAGCAACAGAAAGCTTTTATTTGATTTTACAGCTGTGTAAAATCCAGCTCAGCCTGGAAGAGCAGCTGTCAAGTTTAGTTGAGGTGGCAACACAAAGCAGCTGATGTCCTCCTCTTGTTGTGTGACATTTTCTTCAGTCCTGCTTTTCTGCCTGGCCCCGTTTTGCTTCTCTGCCTGCTCTTGGTGTTGTTTCTGCCTGGAGAAGCAGTTTGGAGGTGCTTCTGTTCCTGGGAGCTGGTGGTGCAAACCCCTGGTCCTGCACATGCTCTTGGCTTTCCTCCATACCAGCTCTCTGAGGAATTGTCTTCAGTCCAGCTGGGTCTGTGCTTTTGGGCTTGCAGGATCATGGCCTAAATAGTGATCCCATGAGGAAGCTTATACAGTTTATTTTGGAAGCAAAATACTTGGTGAAGTAGGAAGGAGGCTAAAGAGAATGCTGAAAAAATGGTGCAAATGAGGAGCAACTTCTTCATTTATACTCTGTGCTATTGCTCTGGTTTGTGGATCTAAGTAGAAAATGGGCAGTATTTGGAAATCTCCTGTTTCCTGCCAGCATCTGCACATGCCTAAGTACCTTTGAAATTTGATTTTGTATTTTTCTTTCCCTGCTACTTGAATGTGTTAGTTGATGCCACAAGGAGTGAGCTAAAGTCTCACTTTTTTTTTTTCCTCTGCTGTTGGAATTGTTTGTTAAATTCTAATTACAGGGCTTGTTCTACACCTGTACAAACCCACAGCCATTGTTAAGGGAATAATTTGAGGACAATGGGGTTAACACAGGTGTACACAAGTGCAGAATTTGGATTGCAAAGTCTTTTTTATTACTCTGAGTGCATAAGAAAGAGAAATGAATTCAGCTTAATTTTCTGATCCTAGAAAAAATTTGTAGGACAAGGATTTGGGGAGGGGAATAAATGTCTGGACATGTTCTGACACGGCACTGAATGCATATGAAATGGAAAGTTAAAAGGAAATAAACACTACACTCCTCTTTCTTCCCTACCTCACCCTCATACCACTTCCATGGAGTCACTTCTCAAGGTATAGCTGCACGAGGTGGTTGGTAATGATCTTGCACACTGATTGCCTTCAGAGTGATCACATCTCAGCCTGAGTGTTTGCATGGAGCTGAGGTGCTGGGACACTGTGGTGGTTTGTGGTGCCAGCAATCACCAACCCCAACTGCAATGTCCTGATACAATCAGCAAGTTGCATTAGGTCTGTGTTCACGTGGGTATGCTGTGTTTGGTAGGAGCACAGTCAAGGCAGTTGGGATGGCTGGCTCCCAGGATGGTTTTCCTCTAAAGCTGAAGGTGTGTGTGCTTTCCAAAGGTGACTTGCTTTCTCATGCCTCCAGAGCAACCTTCAGAGACGGCAAGAACATGAAGTGCTAGAGCCTGTAGGACATCTCCTCTTGGTATTCTGTGATGTTGATGCAGAGATTTACAGTTTTGTGTAACTTCCTGATTATCTAACAGAGGGTTATCTTTCTTTGGGGTAGTTCCAGTAACAGCTCAAAGAGGTTCTTGCAGAATGAAAGCCAAGATCCATGTTCCTGCTATCAGAAGTGGTTGTAACTTGAAACTGGTTTCTCTTACAGTTTCATCTTATTTCAGTTTGTTTCCTACTCTTGGGAGTTCTTCCAGGCACAGGTCAAACTTTCTCTATTACATTAAGTACTCAGTGCATTTGGGGTACATTAAACTAGTAAGTAGGCATAATGGTTAGTGATTAGATAAATGTTCAGATCAGTTTATCCTCTCAGTGGTTCTCCTGTTAGAACTAATCCTGACTGCTACAAATAGGTTTGGTATTTGGCATTTCAGTTCATGTAGGAGGGGAGAAAAAGGCTGTTGCCTGTGAAATGGTTCAGAAGTGACTTGCTGTTCTTTTTCAAGGAGTAATAACTCAGCTGAGAGGTACAACAGGAGTCTCAGGTATGGGACTGTTTGATCAAGAGAGAAATCAGTATTTGCCTCTTTTGGTTATGCACCAAAGGAGTTGTGGTTGTACCTCTGCTTGGAGGAGGATGAGTTATTCTCTAGACAATGTCAGGCAGCCTGGCTTATACTGGGGAAAAAAATCAGAGTTCTTTATTAAAGGCTGATTTGAAGCTATGGAAAGAAATATTTCTCACTGATTTGAGGCTGTCTGGAAGACGGCTAAAAATAGTCCTTCAATGATGTGCCATGGTTTGAACCACTAGAGATAGGTATTTTTCTCTTTGGTGGGTGGTGTGACCTTCTCCTGCCAAAGAGTGTAGTTGCAGTAGGATAATGTGTAGTGATTTGTCTTAAAACTTTAAGAAGATTAACCTCTGAATTGCAAACTGTTGAGGTGATCTTATTTCTGGCAGGTGGTGTAAGTTAGTGGTTATGGTGATTCTTTGCCTTTGCAGTTGTGTGGATTTTACTGAAACAATTTACAGTCTTGTTATCAAAGTAGAGGGAGGAAATTAATTTTAAAAAATTAATGCTTTCTTTTTGTTTGAGTGTGTATACACTGACCTGACAGAAGATGGAACTGGTGTTGGTTTGCCTTTCCTCAGTGTTTACCAATATTGTGTTAGTTTCTGCTGTTTGCACCCATTTCTTTGTTACTTTGTCAGCAAAGCTACATACCTGCCTTGGAAATTTGTATTATTTGGCCTGTTCCATGCTCTATAAACTCACTGCAGCATATGTTGTGTTTAGTTTGCTGCATAGTAACTAGGTGGTGTCACCAGAGGCCCCTTTTGAGCTACGAAATGACTTTTTTCTGCTACTGTAGTAGCAGTTTTGTCCCTTTACTGGAAATGCTTGAGCAGGCATGGTGGGCACTGGGTGGCATCTTGTTCTCTCTGGTCTGGACAAAGACTCAGCTCCAGTGTCAGCTGATTCTAACTCACGTTCAGGGAGAATCCAGGGGAATGTGGCCTCCTGTGATGAATGGGCCTCCTGTGCTGAAAAAAGCCAAGGAGTGATGTTCCATTAGATGACCAAGCCAGAGGAACAGTTGTGTTGTTAACATGTGGTGTTATTTGAGTGCTTTTACAACTTGAAGGAACACTGCCCACCCAAACTGAGGCCCTGATTTCAGATTTAATTTATACTTCTGGGTCTGCAGAGCCTGACAGAGTGGTTCATCCAAGAGCTGCAATAGCAATACTTGGTTTTAGTCAACTGAGCACATCAGTGTAGTCCTAGGTACCAGCATCTTGGAACAGTTGGAAATGGGAGAGGAGCTACCTCTGAACTAAAATGAAGCTAGCTTTTTTGTAGTGTTTTGGATGGCTTAACAGCTACAAATTTATGAAGATATAATTAGCTACTTTTCAGGGTAATGGTTCATTTTCAACATAAACTCCTCTTTAAAAGCTTCAATAAATGTTTGCGGATTTTATACAAGTAATACTAAGAAACTGCTATAAGCCTTGAAAATATTTAAATAGAACTAATTATAAACCAGGGGTTTAGTGCAGAAATCTGGAAGAGATTGATAGGAAACTATTAAGATCTGTTGTATATTAAAATACTATGTTAATATCTATATAACAGCAACGACTATAATCTATGTAACACCAATATTTATGATATTATTTTAATGCTGATATATACATACATATTTAATATATGTAAACACACGTATTTATTTTAGGTGTATATTGAGATTTCTTTTTCTGCAAACTTGAGGTCATTGCAACATTTGAGGATCAAGTACATGATTATTTTCTAGTTGTTTTGGAGGATTATTTGTAGGGGAGGGCCTGCCTGTCTGTGTTTGAGAACAAGCACTGCCATTAGGTGATGTGCTCAGTGGTCACTCTGTATGAATAAGCTGTGGTTTCCTCTAAATCACCTGAAATTAGGCCATTTGAGGACAGGACTGGCAGCATTGCTTGGCCATCTCAAGCCATGGCTGTGACTCTGTGACTAGGTAGCACTGGGTTCTGACTCAAGATTGTCAAGGTGTGGGTGCTTGTGTGGGAGAACACAGGCACTTGTATAAGCAGAGATTAGTCCACTGCACACATTTTTCTGGATCTGTGGTAAGCTGGGCTCTGTTCCTCCAAAGCCCTCCTTCAGCTGCAGTTACCATCACTGACTGTGATCCACTGACAGCTGGAGCTCCAGAGGGAGTTGTCTGCTGGGACTTGTCATGCACAGAAGCAAGAAATCTGTGGCTTGCTGCTGGCTCATGGGATGATACAGCTTGGTGGTGACTTGGCCATGTAGGACTGTCTGTGTGATAATTGGATGTCCCCTGTGCCCAAGGTTCTCTGTGCTCATGGTGCCTCACCAGGGTTCATAGGGCAGCAGAGTGGTCCTGGCTGGGAAAATGCTACTTGTGTTTTGGGTATGTTCCTTGACATTATTCCTTGGATAAATGTGGCCTTTAAGCCAAAGTGCTTGTGCTGTGTGTGTCCTGCTCTGAGGGAAGCTCAAGCCCAGGGAGGATTGCCACAGCCCTGGGGAAGGGGACTGCACTGCAGGCTGAGCTTCAAGCTCAAGTTCCAGTGCAGCCACAACGCTTTATGAGAGATCCTGATGGGCCCATGATATTTAGATATGCCTCTGGTAATATAATCAGCTGCCACCCACCACTCAGCTTCTAAGCTGATCCTAAAATAACCTTTGGTAGAATGACACATGTGAAGGTTCTCTCTCTCCAGTTTAATCTCCTGCACACAGTCCCAGGGTAATGTTTATATGACAGTCATAAGGAAGGCTCTGTAGGTGTACCCAGACCTCTCATGTTTTATGAGAACATGACACAACATCATTTATCTCCCTTCTCCTTGACGTTCTTGTCTCTGCTTTCAGTTTTGAAATTAGAAGTGGCGTGGACCTGCCCCACCTCATGGATGGGGTGTGAGCTTCCACTTTTCCAACTTGCTGAGTGCTCAGTGTTCTTTTTGAGGGACACATGGTTTGGACTTTCCCTTTTTTCCCCTGCTGATCTTTCACAAGAATAACAAACCACGAACGGATGTTAATGGCTCCATGCATGGATTATATATATGTGTGCATATTTAGGCTGTCTGGTTCCTGAGAAGACTTTATTGGCATAAATTTGGAATATTTACAAGTGGCAAATTCATTGGTGAGATTATGCAGCCCAAACTAAATGAGCTCTGAAGGGCATTTATAACACCTTCAGACAAACCAGCCTTTTTGTTTACAGCAAAGGGGTTTATATGAGTGTGTGCATGCATATATATTTTTTTTTTAAATAGAAGTATGTGTCTATGCCTTTTTTTCTTTCTCTGAAATACAGAAGTAGCATTAATATTTCTGCTGCTGGCTGTCCATAAAAAACACAGCAACCCTGGAATGATAGGGAAGCTGTCATGTGAGTGGAATATGGGAATGTCTGCAATTAAGGCCACTTTTATAAAGTGACATTCCAAGGTGGTCAGCCAGGCCCCCTGGAAGCTCCTGAGGGACTGTAGGCAGTGGTGAGGTTTCCTGTGTGCTTTGCTGGGGTTTGAGGGGCATCTTCCCCAGCTGGGTGGTGAAATGCAGCTTCTTGGGCCAACCTTTGTAACGCTTCGGACTCTCAGTGCTCACAGAGGGCACGCAAGAAATGTATCTTAAAATCCTTTGTTTTCTTTGGCCAACAGCTTGAGGGGCAAGAGGAGGAGAGGAGGAGGGCGGAAGAGCAGAGAGCAAAAAAATGCCCTTTTGTAGTAGATTGAAGCAAAACATCATCCAAGAAGCATTGGTAGTTTGAAAGCAGTTTGGAGGGTTTGTGTGTTAGAAGTAGTCCCAGCTGAGAGATGTTGCTGAGCAGAGTTCAAGCAAGGAGGCCAAAGGTGCAGCATAAATATAGTTTGTCAGATTGTTGCTGAAATAGATGAACATTATTCCACGCAATAATCATAACTACGTACATGGCATAAATACAGTCATCCAGTGATGCCACAAAATACTTAATGGCTTGTAGTCATTGTGCCTTTTGACCTGGAAGGAAAAGGGAGTGATGTTCCTGTTCCAATTATAATCAATGAGCCTTGCTATTGATCTGTGGGAGACAGTGAGTGCAGATGGATGGTCTGGGGTTAGCTGGGGGAATAAGCCGTTGATGGACTATTCTGTTTATTTAGCTTTGATGGGTAGCACTGCACTTGGCACTCGCTTGCTTTGTGATTTTTAATGCATTGTCTTAGCTCCAAATGAATGTTTAACAAGGCTGTGCCTAGTAATTTTACAAGTAGCCTTAGGAATTCATTCATTCATTGTGTAAAAGTGTTGTGCACGAGAGCTGAACTGCTGGGAGAGGTGCAGAGAAGGTAGGGCAGCCTGTCCAAGAAGACACCTTTCTTGGCAGAGGGAGAGGGATGGATGTTCCTTGTCTGTAGGCCAACTTGCTTTAGAATGTATTTTTATTGGCTAATCAATATACAATAGAAATCCACTCCCAGTCAATTTAAGCACCACTTAATTGAGAAATAAATGATAAACACATTATGCTTTGCTAGTAGAGAACATTTCAGGGTGATTATGGATGCTCTGCTAAATTTTTTGGCATCCCTTGAGCGAGCCTAATTACCTTCCCTCAGGGCGGCTCCACAAGCTTGGGTCACATCCTGGCCTTGATGAAGCTGATGAGAGTTTTCTTATGGATTTTTTTTCCAAGTATTATTTTAAAGAGGGCCATTGTATAGCAGCCTTTATCTCTGGTGTTCTGCTTTCCCCTGAAAGCAGGACCTCCTTTGACTGCTGGGTCTCTCTGGCTGGCTTTTGGCCAAGGCTGTTTGCACAGGGGTACGGATGCACTCTGTGTCCAAATCGAGTCCCTCTGCAGTGCAAGGCTGCAAAGGAACTCAATTTGTTGAGGAGTTTGCTGGGACAAACCAGAGCAAATCTTTAAAGCTGTGGTGGCCCTTTGGCTGGTCCAGTACCCTCTGCCCTTTCCAAGCAGCCTGACCTCAGCCTGGCTCTCCATGCCAGCTGCCTGAGCTCACCCACTGCAGGAGAGTGGTTCCAGCACAGTGATCCACGCTGCTCTGGGACAGGGCTCTGACTGCTCAGAAAAGCTGGAATTTTTTCAGATCCGGCCTCTTGCCAGCATGGTGCATGCCCTTCACCAGCCAGTGGAGTTAGCAGTCACAGTGGATGGGTATCCATGAGCCCATTAATGAGGCACTGGAAGGGAGTGCTGTGTCAGGCAGGAGCAGAGCAAGCTTTGTTTAATCAGCGTCTCAAGTCCTGTCTCCAGCCACCACAACTGATTTGCAACGGAAGCCATCAGGACAAGCTGGGACACAAAAGCCTGGGGATGGGTTATTCTGCTTGGCTTTCAGGCTTTGTGCTGGCTGCTAGTGATAGCTGAGACCTATGAAATTTAAAAAAAATTACCACTTACTTACTAGGTGCTCTACTCAGTTCCTGCTCACTGTGTAGACTTTTGGCTGTGCTCTACCCAGCGCTGCATCCAAGGCACCATCAGCACCCATCTCCTGTAATGCCAGGATGAGAGCCTGGCACCTGTGCTCCATGGCTGGAACTGAGCCTGCTTGGTGATAGAGTAGGAAGTCTCCTCTTTTGAGGGATTATGACTTGGGAAAGATCTCTCTGTTATGGAAGAGAGAATAGATGTAAAACTCTGAGAAATTTTCCAGTTGTCTTCATAATTTCTTGGATGCTGGTGTTGCTTCCTGGTACTGTCTGAGCTTGTGTGTGTGTGGAACTTGTGGTCCCTGTTTGCCCCTGCAGGTGTTCTGACAATTATGGGGTTGCATTGCCCTTGTTTCTGCTCTGTTCAGCCCCGTGCTAGGTGAACAGGCTGTGTGCAATTTATAAATAAATATTTATTATTTTGAGTGATGACTGAGAGCGAGGGTATTTCCTGGCTGTGAATAGCTGGAAGAGTTGGAATCTGCTGGCTCTGGAGTGCCAGGCAATTCTGAAACCTGGAAGTCATTATTACTTTTTTCTCTCTGTGACCCCCGCCCTTGTCTCACGTGCACACCTGTGCCCTATTCCCATGCCAGCCTGGCAAAAATGAACACCCTGTTAGGATTGCTGTCCCCTCCACCATGCAATAAGTGCCTGCCTTGCCCAGGGGTACAATGGCTTTGTTGCCTTGTGGGTAAGGGTGATAAGGGTCTGCTCTGGGGACGTTACCCCATACCTCCAGCCTTCAGTGGGGCAGGAGTAATGATTGCAAAACTGGGTCCTGATTTCTTGCCAGGGTCTTGTCTGCTGCCACCACTTCCCTGCCCAGTACTGGGGTCAAGTGCTGGGAATGTGGTGAAGATGTTGTGACTTCTTTCTGCCCATTAAGTGTTTGGGATATTGGGGTTTCTTCCTTCAGAGCTTGACAGGCAGAAATCACCAGAGGATGGGCTTTGTGTGGGAATTGATGTCTCTGCGTGGCTTTGGAGTTTTTAATTGGGTGCTCCTGAGACGTTGGGAAGCCCTCCAAGGGAATGACCTGTGGGATTGATGCCAACTGTACTTGCAGAAGTGACCTGAGACACTTGGAACTGTTCCCGGTGTTCAGAATTATCCTGAAATACCAGCATGATGTAAAAAACAAATGTAGAATTGCTAAATGTATGTTACCCAAAGATTTTTGCGAGCTGTGGTAACTCTGCTTTAAAAATAATAAAAAAAAAAAACAACATGAAAAAAACCCCCAAACCAACAAAACCCCCAAAAACCCATAAAAAGCAAAAACCAGCCCTCCACAAAAAAACCCTGGTGGCCCTCTCATGATTTTCCTCAACTAAGCATTAGGCCTGCTGAGTCTGATTTGCCTCCCATCTATAAGGCATACATCAGAATAATAAAAAAAGCTGAAAATGAAAGAAGTGCTTGTAATTTTTTGGGGAGAGGCAGTGATGGTATTAGAACAGAAAATGTGAACCAGAGACACAAAACACTGTAATTTTTTTCAGGGCTTTGATTTGTATCTGACTTAAATTTTACTGTAGAGACACAGAATGATGTTTTCCAGGTTCCACTAAGGTTTTACAGTATCTGCTTTCTATCTGTGCAGAATTTCCCCTTGCCACTTCCAGAAGGAGAATATTTTATATACCATTGCTTTAGCTACTTTTTGATCAGAGCTTAATCATCTTCTTTTACAATGTTTAGGTTAAAGACATTTTTATGGTGTGCTGGTATTGGCTTTGAAAATCTTTAGTCACTGATGTCTTTGTTGCTCATTAAGCACTTTTTAATTTTTAAACCAAGACTGCTATCTAAATGCTGGTTTCTTTCAGTGGAGATCTTTTTCTAATTATTAAAGGCATTCCTATACTCTCAGCCAGCGAGCTGGCTTTCTCATTTAAATGATGCACAGCGACTAGTATTGCATGTTAGTATATAATTGCAGACAAAATGATATTGTGAAAAGTCAGTTAGAAAGGATTTTTCTTTCTCTAAACCAAAAAGAATAAGAGGAAAAGTAGCCAAGGGATTGATCACATTTGTAGTTAATACTATAGATACAGATGTACGTGGCTGTTTGAAATTACAGAGCTGTGTCACGGACAACCCCACGTTTATGAAGGGACCTGAAGAACATGAATGTGTAAGATTTACTTGGCCCTCAGAAAAGAATGTTTCTTTTAATCTGAAACAAGCTTTCCCGAACAGATTTAGAGGAGCAAATGATGTCTTGTCTAATTGGCAAAATCAGCCCTCCAAGAAATGCATGGTATTTTCAAACCCAGAACTCATGACTTTGCCTGCAAATATTTGGAATGTTATTATGGGAGTTGAAGTATTTCACTAAAAACTGGGACTTGGGGTGTTCTCCCTCTCTTTCCCAGCACACGGAAGTCTGGAGCTAAAGCTTTCTTGTGCTGACTGCCCACCTTGAGAAGCTCATCTTCAGTGATGCTCAGCTTCTTATAATTGCCCCTGGGGCAGTGATGGTGGGTTGTGGTTGTGGCACCCATCAGAAAATAGTCTCATTTTAGCCCTCTGTCTAGACTTGCCTCTCTGCTTGAGTTTTCAGGGCTGCAAAGTCAGGGCAGCTTGCACCTGTCTCGCAGGGTGGGTTTGAGTTTGGGCGAGGCTTGTGTGCACAGGTGAGAGGTGTTTCCAGAGTGCTGCTGCTGCCCTGCACAAGTGTGGGGAAGCCCCAGTCCTTGAGCATTTGCCAGAAGCAGTGCTGTAGCTGGAGGGCAGAGGAGCTTGCACCATCCTGCTCTGCCCAGGGCTTCTCCCCCCGGGTCCTTGCTGGAAGATGGGAAGGTTTGGTATCAATCGAGTTCCAGCATTTCCCGGTAAGTATTTGTCGATTGAAATTGAAGAATTGTGAGCACAATTCATCTTAGCACACAGAGAGCAGCGGGTGCAGGCAGAGCTGACTGGGACCAGACATTGACATACGGGCCGTCATCAAACTAATTGTTGTTTGAATTACCTGTTATGATCCGATGACAAATCTGCTTCACTCCTGCCACTGGAGCAGAAAATGTAGCTTGAATTGGCGTGATGTTAGCAAGTGTAAACTGTACTTCAACAAGATGGATAAACCCAATTATGGGGCAGACCTGCAGAGAGAAAATCCATTTAAATCTCGTAATGTTAAGCAGAGCTGTGTTTAATTCATTTGGACCAATTTGGGAATGATGTATGAGTGTTGGTGAACATTAGTCAAAGGGAGAAGGGCCAGAGAAAGAGATGCAGTGCTGAGGCAGGATGGCAGAGGAGAGCTGCACCGTCTCAGTGGTTAGCACTAATGGCTGGGGAAGGCTAAAATGACAAAAAGATGTACTAACTGCTCGTATGAGAACAGCCTAGTGTAAATGAACCAATAAGAGAAACATATGGAGCAGAAAGAAGGTGTAGTATTTTTCTTAAAACTATTGATCTTTCCCATTGAGAAGGAAATATGTATAAATTGAAAGCAGCGTTTTGTTGGTTTTTTTTTTTTTTTTTACTGACTGACACAAGGTGTGAAGGGGTTTTAAAAATTATTTTTCTCCCAATCTTCTTGGGATTTTTAAGATTTATTGAAATGCAAGGGAGGAGGCAAGGTTTTTCTTTAATTTTTTTTTCATTATTTTTTCAAGAACAGAGGGTAGGGACTGATCACTTCCTCATGGTCTTTCTTAGACTTGTGATGGCTTTGTGGGATGTATTCAATGTGTGCTTATTCAGAGGTTTTCCAGCTACAGCTTTCAGTATTTTAAGAGAAAATTAAGCACCGTGTTGTGCAGGCAGAGCAACTGACATATTCCAGAGGATGAGGGTGTTGTACAGTAATGGCCTAGGAAGCTGTCACTGCTTATTTACTGGTGTAATACCCAAAATGTGTGCACTAGGCAGCTGTAAAAGGCCAGGAAAGATGCAAGTGAACAATTTCACAGAGGGGTCACATTGGTAAGATGGAGAGGTTGAACAATGAATGCATTTGACTCTGTTCATGGTCCTCAGTAGGTTCCAGCAACACTAACCCAGATCCATGTGTTCTCTCTCATTTTTGGACTAAAAAAAAGCCCCAGCAAACCATCTTTCCTTATGTTACTTGTTTAAGGCCCTTTCCACAACGTTTAAAAGCCATGAATAAAGAGGCAGAGTTCCTATTTGAATCCCTCTGTGCCTCTTCTTGCCTTGCTGGGCCTCCCCTTGCTTCCCTCTCATTGTCACAGTGCTCTGCTCAACTGCAACTGCTGGTAACAAGTAACATGGGAGAAGGGAACCTGTCCCATGGTTATGGGTCTCCAGGTTGGGCTGTTGAGGTCAGCTAGTCATTTTGTGACATTTCTAGAGGCTGTTAAACCTAGGCTGAAATAACCTGCTGCTGATATGTAAAATTTAGGACATTTTAGTAATTCCTTATTTCTGGTACACCAGAAAGCTCAGTGCAATAAAAAAAAGGGATTCTGCAGGACTTTATTTAATAAAACTTAGAGAGAAGAGTTGGTCTTAATTTTCAGTCATCTATACTTCAAAGCATATTAATTTTGCAAGGCATGATTTCATTTTGATATCTGTTAAATCTGAGCTATTGAAAATATTTTCAAACAGTTTTATTTCTGTGCCTGGGACTCTGATTGAGTGATGCTTCATTGTAATGAACACAGATCCATCAGCCTTTTTGGGAAGGCTGTTAGGCTGTGTTCCTGTCTTGTCCTGAAAGTCCATTTAGCCTCAGTGAAAACAACCTAAGAAAGCCTGCTCTGAGAGGATCAAAGGAATTGAGCTCCAAGTTGTTTAAAAGGTCTAGGATGTAGTGGTGCTGGCAGAAAGGTGTTTTATTCCTTTTTCTGGATGTAGCCATGTGGTAATGGCAAAAGGAGCAGTATGATTCACTGTGAGCTGTGACACTGAGGTGAACCAGTGTTAGAGGGTCTGTGTGCAGGTAGGTTCTTCTGGAGAGCCTGGAAGAATCTGTATTAAAATGACAATGTATAACATGCTGTGAGTGTCACACGAGCTTGTTTCTGGCACTGTCACAGTGGGCTAGCCCTGTCACTCACCCCTCCCCTCGCTGGGGGATCAGCAGGGACAGCTAAAAAGCTCTGGGGACTTCATGGTAGCTACTCTTACATTGTCAACACTTCCTCTTGTAATCCCTGCTCTGAGAATAACCAAATATTCAGACTTAGCAACTGTTTTTCCTGCCTAGTAACTTCATCTCCCACAATGTCTGCCTTTGAGAATGTGTCTGGATTGCCCAGTGACCCACTCTCTGAGAGTCTGTGTATTTTCTTTTTTCCCTGTGTGGATCATTCTTTTTTAAGTCTCAAAAAACTGACCCATCAGCTGCTGTGATTTGGAATTGCCTAACATTAAAAAAAAATTATAAAATAGCTTTTACTTCTTTGAAAAAACCCTGAAACAAAACCTTGAAGTGTAAACAAGAGGAATTGAAGGCCTTTTGGTGTCTTGAGATGTGTGCACGTGTCACAGGAATGTTGGGTTCATTCTGAATTAAAAGGTCTCTGTTTGTTTAATGAGGTGACTGCAGGATCCTCACTGCTGACATGGGAGTCACTCATGGTTTGGAGAGCATAGGTCATATGGAATGTGTGTGTTATAGGGATGTGGTGTGTATCCTGCCTCTGTCCTTTAAGGAACATCATTCAGCTGATAAGGATCTGGGACGTGGTGTTGTTTAAAATGGGAGGAAGGATGCAGAAGTTGTTGAACCCAAAGGGCTGAGATGTTGAACCCAAAGGGCTGATGATTGTTACAGACAATTCTGTTTGTCCTTTGGCCTGGGTGTCTCTGCCATCTATGAAATGGGACTAGCACTGCTTACCTAGTACTTAGCCTAAGGCACAAGGTCATATTCTCTGTGTCTTGGAAAATGGTGCTGTCTTGAAAGAACTTTGGAGAAGTGGGGTTAAAGTAAATAAGAGCTGGATGAAGTGAAAGAACTGTTTTGTTTGGGTTTGATTTTTTTTTTTTTTTTATGTTCCCTTCCCCTGAAGCTTCCTTCCTTTTGACTTCTGGCCAAAATCATATGTACAAACATAGGCTGCTGATTGATTAAGCCAGCTGACAGTTTGTCATGATGGGAAATGTGTATTTGGACTTCTCTTTTCTCTCCTACCAGATGCTGATTGTGTTCAATAATTATGTATATGAAAGAATTTTCATTATGGCATTGTGGTTCCATGTTCTCAGAATTGTTTGGACTGGGGTAGCCATGAGAAGCCAGATTGCATGATACATTTCAGGCTTTGTTTCTCCCTGACCACATGCAAATTTCTTTTTTTGCTTTTTTCCCCTCTCCTCCTAAAGTCTGAGTAAAAGTTGTATTGATTATAGCAATCTCATGGAAAATCCCACTCCAAAGGCAGTTTTACTAAACAATGATTCCCACCCCTCCCACTCTCCATGCTACCATACTTTACTCCTGCTATTATAGTGGGCTCTATAATCCCCCCAAAAATTACAAGAAAATTAATATACAAGGCTTGGGCCAAATTCACCACCAAGAGCTCATCTTCTTGTGCTTATAATCCTGTGCTCACACAAAGTACTTCTCCTTGAGATTGTTCTAGGCATTTAAATAGATTCCATCATTTCTAAGAGCTTTTTCAGAACAAATTGCTGATCTTGTAATTTGTAAATGTTAAACTCCCATTTTTATAATATATTTGATAATCATTATAATGTTTATTTTCAATGGTGATGAACTATTACTCTAGCAAGTCAGCTTTTGTAGGGCTGCCTGTAACCAAATCTCAGCAACAGGGCTGTGAATTTTCCCTCAACAACTTTGTGAACTTCAAAGTCTGTTTGGAAATGTGTGATGCTGTGATTATTTGTTGATGGTTTTCATTTTTTTTTCCTAACAAGAAACAAGCAGAGTAGCAAAAGAAAAAAAAATCCACACTAATATCACAACATGTCAGGGAATAGAATGGTGAAGAGCTCCAGCAACAGCACCAACTTTCATTTGCTGCTTGTATTTAGCGACTGTTTTCCCATCTTTTGACTTTTCTGGTAAACAGCATTTTTCAAAGTGGAGAAGAAAAGCATGTTTTAAGCATACAGGGTGGGCTGGGTAGGCTTGTTGGAAACCCAGTGCTTCATTTTTTGGGAAAAGTTCAAGCTAGCTAGCATGAAAATTGTAAGAAAGTTTTTTGCATATATCATGTTTCAAGGTACTTACAAAAAAAATCTGTATTTACTTAAATTTTTGTATGCTATTGAGTGATGGGAATATTTATTACATAAGGAGTAGGTGTTTTTTTTCTGTGTTTGTTTTCTTTTATTTTTTATTTAATTTTCCAATCAGTATGCAAAATATTGGTTGCATTGGTGTGCAAATTGAGGGGAAGCAAATAAATTGGTTTTCTGTCAAAAACCACAAGCAGAGTACGTGGGGTTTTGATTTCTGCTTTAGTGGTTCTGTTATCGTTGTTATTTACAGCAAGAGTGGCTTTTTATCTTTGAGTTTCTGCTCTTTAGCCTACTTTGCAATTGAGTTCTTGGTTTTGTGGTTTTTATCAGCAATATTCAGCCTGGCTTCAAGAGTTCTTAATTTTGCTGTTTGCAAGTCCCATTTCTAGCTAGATCTTTCAGGTAGATAAGTAGGAAAAGTGCTTGAGAATTTCACTGTAGGGTGAAATTCCTCTCCTTGACCATGACAAACTGGAAGGAGACAGAACACCTCACTTTCAGGAAAACTACCTAAGGACAAATCTGGCTCTGAAACTGGTTGAAGAGCTGTTTCTCTCAGAACCATGTCCATGTCTAACACCTCACTGGTTCAGGACATAATTAAATTATTTAAAAATTATAATTAAAAGAATGAAACAAATTGTTTAATTTCTACTACAAGTGACTCTGAATGCTTCTTTCAGTAATTCTTTTACTTCATATTGCCTATATAAAATACATACTGGAGAAGAAAAAAATAGTCAGGACCTTTGGATTTCCCACCTGAAGGTTGATAATGAATGTTTGAAAGGTGTAGAATTTATGCTTTTTAAATTTAGCAAGCATGAAAACTCGTGTGTATTCACATGTTTGAGAGCAGTGGAATCCTCTTCAAGGTGAAAGCTAATGTTTTTTTTTCTAGCATCATGCTTCTAAGATCTTGTACTGTTTAAGCAACATCAAATACTGTCAGGCATATGATAAAAATGAGAAATAGAAAGTCTGTTTGCTCCCATCACCTTGGAAAAGCCAGTAGTGATGAAAGTCACTGCTGCCCCCACCCCCTCATACACTGTGCAGGATCCTTCTTTATGATTGACTAGCTTTTGTAGGGCAGTCTCTTACTGTACATCTCCACTTTCATCTCCTGTTATCAACTCAGTAATGCTGGATGGAGAACTAAAGCTACCAATTAATTAATTCTTTATTAATAAAGGTCTAATGGTGCTTTCTAGTTTAACCACAGTGTGGGGATAAACATTTTTTAGAAGGTTTTGTCTACCTAATGATGTCTTCCTAAAAGTAGAGGAGACTTTCTGTATCTAGAGCACATAGAGGAACTGCATCCTGCACAGCATGGATGGCTCTAGAGAGAATTGGCATTTCTTGAAAATATGCTGAAGAGATTGAAGTGGCCCATGCATAGTTTGGGGCCCATGGATTGTGGTGAAGCCTATACTTTGACATAATTTATCTTCCTGGGGTTGGGAAACAAAAGACTACACAGAAAATGAGCAGCAGAATAATTCATCTTATTGATAGGCATGAAATTAGCGGCAGCAGGAAGAGGAAATTTGTTGCCTGTTTTATACCATTTTGCTGCATGTCCATCTCTATTGATTGCCAGGAATTCTCTCCTGCTTGAAGATTTTATTTTGATTTTCTGGCTTGCAGCATCAGGGCTGTAGTCTGTCGGTGATGTAGCAGTGCTTTCACCAGAGTGGGGGTACAGTTTACAGGCACAGTAAACACCCCCTGATGGTTCACTCCAATTAATAAGTGTATAACCCCCCACGTGCTGCAGAAGGTGATTTTATGTGATCTTGCATGATTAGTGGTGAGAAATGTAGCTTTATATGTACAAACCCATTTCATAAATTGCAGATTATATTTAATTAGCGTTATGCACCCACAGCCGCCTCATCCTCGTTTCTGCTGCTAATCCATCTCCCTGGGACTCCTCTGCTCCAAACAGCTCAGTGTCTTCAGCCAGCATTTACAGATTAATAAATCTGCCAGGGAAACATTCCCTCCTTATCTGTTTGTCTGTGGAAATAGCCCCAAATGTTAACTCTGACCACAAGTCTGAGATGAGCAATTTTTCTGTCTCAGCTGCTGGCAGCTCTTCCCGTAGCTAAAAGTGCCATGATTTCTGAAACCTGATGCTTTATCCTGCAGTACTAGAAACAGGAGTTTAATTCCCCTGGCGAGGGGAGGGACCCAACTTTCCAGCAGAACAAAGTCAGCTCATTTGTTTCTCTTAGTCACAAGGCTTGGGAAGGCTGATGTGGTGGGGAAGTACTTGATTATGTTGTAGGAAGTTCCTGGGATGCTTGCTCAGGGACACTTTTTTAGCTGGGACAGGGCTCAGTGTTTGGGGAGATCCAGGAAACAGGTTTTCTTTGTTCCTAGTTCTCAGTTTGTCACCCACTCAGACAGGCAGTGTGTTCCTTAGCATGGATGTTGCATTTCACAGGTCTCTCATTCAAGCAGTTTCCCTTTTCCGTGCCTCCCTGTTCACTCCCATCTGTTTTTTGGGCAGGGTCAGTCTTTCTCACTCTCTTGTTTGTACAGTACTTAGCACAAAAGGACTCTGTTCTCTGGTGGTGCCTTTGGGCACTGTTGTTAGACAAATAAAACGGTATAAAGTTTGCATCGAACTTTTTTGCAACCTTTCTTGCACAACGAAGTGCCTGTGCCAATCTGTATGGTGCAGAGATGTCTCAAATACTGGACGGTGCTGGGTGAAGGATTCACTTTGATTTTGTGATCTCTGACTCTAATATTGTGTTCTCAGCCACTCTGGATTGCAGACTTAAACACAGTTATAAACCCTGCCTCCAAACTCTCACTTTGAGAACAAATATGGTTCCTATAAAGACAACAGTAGCAGTCTTGTTACTTAAGTTAATTAAAAAAACCCTGAATAATACTTTATGAAGTAATTCCTTAAATTTTTTTTTTTTTTGCTTTGGCATTAAAAACTCATTTTTTCCCCCCTGTATTTCTTTAAAATTGTTTCCCTGAGCAGCAAAAAAGGTTCTGCTTAGAATACATTGTCTCTGCATAGAAGATCAGATTACCTAGAAATAATATAAAATATCCCTGGGTGAATGTGTCTTCATGCCCATAGGAGATAGTAAATTTTAAATTTTTAAAATTTTTTTTTTTTTGGTGTAATCTTGAGAATCCCATAGAAAAAAAGCCTGGAATCCAAAAGGCTCAGGTGAAACTAGAGAAAGTAGTGCCCTTCCTAATTGAAGACAGAAGACTGTGATAACTCAAGGCCTGAGGACTTTATGAATCTGTCCCAGGGTCTGGACATGTTTTTCATATGTTAGGAATGGGCGTGGAGAGGAGACACTGTGTAGTCCTACAGCTGTGTTGGAATGTATGTCCACATCAGAGATGGTCAGGGGAAATAATTTATGGATTGATAAGGAAAAAGAATAGAAAAGGAGGGGGTATGTGGAGATATCTCTCTCTTCCCTATTGTGCTGATTATTTATTATTTTTCCTCTGAATGTTTGCTGGATCTTTCTTCAGTGGTGCAGGAAGTTACATGAAATGGCAAATGAAGCCAAGTTATGTATTGTGTCTGCCTCAACAATCATACTTCATACTTCATGTCTGGTGGCTGTTAAATATTTATAAAATTGAGCTAAGATTTCTAAATTGTCAGTTGGGCCTTGATAAACTGAGAAGACCTGTGCAGGTATCAATGGCACAGAGAGCCAGGCATCTTGGTGTGTTTTTGTGATTGAAATCCCAAGAAGACAGCCTGAAGTGTGGTGCTGATTGCATTTTAGGTGGGGAAAGTGAGAAATCATGAGGTTGAGTTGATTTAATTCTTGCAAGGAGCTGATGTGGACAGACCTAGATGTTTAAGACAGTGAGCTGAGTATGAGTTCTTCCTTCTTTTTGTCACTTAGAGGTTTATGGTGGTCAGAGATGGGACCACCTCCCAACTGGCCAAATCATGCGTGCCCATGGCCTGCCTGGCAGTGTTGGTTTTTTCAGCTGGTGAGGGTCAGGGCAGGGGGCTGGGAAAGCCTGGAGCTGCCCCACAGCTGGAGTGTGTTAGTGCTGAGGAGCTGACGGAGCTCCTGCGTGTCTGAAGTATGCAGCGCCTCTGGGACGTGTGTGAGGCAATGCTGTTTACTTGTATCTACTTGTTTGCTGGGATAAAACTGCATAGTGCAAGCTTGTATCCGAGGCCACCTCTGTTATTCCTGGATAGCCTCCAAAAGTATCTCAAGGCATTTATAGTCTCCTCTCCTTTGCCCACAATTTCCTTGGAGCGCTGCTGACCAGAGCTGAGTTTGACTTTGTTTTTGATCCATGTTGAACAGGGCTGCTGAGCACTACAGAGGTGTTTCTAGTAAGTGCTAGGAAAGTGTTTTGCTGTATTCAGTTATACTCTGAACCAAGGAAAATGCGTGCAAGTATTGTGTTTGGTCATAGTTTGATAAAAGAAACACCAGCTTGATGTTTTGGTACAGTGTTGTTACCTCAAGGAGTAGGAATATAAACCAGCATTGCAGCTCTTAAGAACACCCTGCCATGTTCCTTTCCTGTAGTGGGAAGAGCTAACTGTGATCTTAATTAATGAAATCCTGCTTGAAATCCTCTAAAAAGAACTTAATTTACTGTAGTGAAACAAAGCATACAGGAGCTACCCACTGATGGGGTGTTTTCTCCTTGACTAGGGGTTTGGCTGTTCTGATTTGCTCAATCCCCATGACACTTGCACTGCTTTTCCTCTTCTTTACCTTTCCTCTCCTCCCCTCCCAATGCTCCACAAAGCTGCCTCAAGAGGGGTCCTCTTGACACTGCAAGAGACTGCAAATGCAACCTTGGGCACCTGGAGTAATCTTCAGCTTCATCTTCTGCAGAGTTGTGTTTTTCTCTGGGAGCTCTCGTGTGTTTAACACAGATTGCACTGTGCTCCCTCCCAGAAGTACCTGGCTGGGACACTCTTGTCTTGCAGGAGTAATTCACCCTGTTGGAGATGTTATTGCCAAGGATTTAGTGAGTGGTGGAATTCAAATTTTGTCTTAAGACTTGCTTCCCTATTTTCCCTTTATATAAGATTTATGACTAAAAGTCGTATCTCTTTTTTTTTATTTGAATTGTGTTCGCTTCCTTTTGTGAATGATTTCAGAGTGGTGTTTCTGCCTATTGCAGGTCCTTTTTTATATCTATATGTATATATATATATACACATACCACAATAATGTTATTGTAAGAATCAGTTTCTGTTTGCTTCACCTAAGAACCTATTACTATCTTTTCCTTAATGGACAAAACCAGTTTGAAAGCATCTCAAGTCCTTGAATTGGATTTCTCTTGTGATCCCCTTAGGTTCAACAGAGCATTTCAGGAAGAAGTGTTTTTTGCAGACTAAATCTCAGATAGGAGAATGAGAAAATCATGGACATGTTTTAGTTATTGGATTGTGAGAGCTGGAAAGCCTCACCTTTTATTTTGCCTACTTTGTTGTTTCATGTAAGGCTGTAACTGACCCACTCCTTGTCTATCTGTATCTGGTTCCTCAAATGTGTGGGTTCTCCTCTTCCTTCCCCTCCTTTCCACTTCCAAGTTGTGAGTGTTGATTTGGGCAGTTAATTCCCGACCAAGATCCAGCAATTGTTTGAATTGAAATAGTTATTGTAAGTCAGCCCATGTGTTTTTGTTTTTTTTCCCCTCTCTCGATGTTGGGACAGCCGGTGCAATGTGTTTCATGAAGTCAACAGCTGAATCTTTTAAATGACACCCTCTTGTCCCTTGCTCTCTTTTCCTCCCCCCCCTTTGGCTGTGGAGTCTGCTGGAGAGGCAGAAAATGAGTTTGGCACCCACATGGTAGAGAGCACTGATTAGCTCCTAAAAGAAGCAGCAAGTTGATTGCTTGCAGAGATGATGTAAGCCATTGCTCTGGGGTACATCAGGTTGGATTTCTCAGGCTTTATCTTATAAAGCCTAAATTAACAGCTGGTTTGGTTTGAGTTCTTCAGGATCTGACTAAAGGATTACAGTCCATTCTCAAGTGAGTCAATCTAGTTTAATTTATTTCAGGTCTATCAAAAAAGATCAATCAAAGCTCTTTTGAAAGTAAAGCTGTAATCGGCCTGTGTACTTAGATGTCACTGGTTTTTTATTTACTTTGCTTCCCTGGTGGAAAAATGTTCAGGCTCCAACTAAGAATATATTGCAGTGAATTTTTTCTTCTTTAAAGTAGTTAGACTTTTCAGAAAGTTACTTGTGTTTTGAGAAACATTGCAGCCTTCATATGCATCTAACAGAGTCTGCTCCTGTTTTTCTTGTGAGTCCTTGAACTTGAAACCGTACTTGAACTGGGAAGGATCGTGGTTTAGTGGTTAAAAAATACAAGTAGGAGTTGGGAATCCAGATTCCTCTGCTGATTGCTAGACCTAAGACATGACCTCAGGCATCTCCTTTAATTGCTGTTTGTCTCAGTTTCCCCATTTGTACAATAGGAACAACAGCATTCAAACAGGATCTAGACACAAAGTGGCCTGTGTTTACATAAGGGTGCGATTTAGAAATCAGCATATTCCACTAAGTGCAACTCCCTGAACACTTTCTTAAATCCGTGGTCTATATTGGTGTCTTAATGCATGCAGAGGTGGAAGTAGAGGAGGAAAGGACTGTATGGCTGATTCTAAGCCGAGTTTTTGGCTGCACAGACTAGCTAATCAGATTGTAGGGAGACAGGTTGCTGCAGCCTCAGGAAACAAAGTACTGAACTTGTATAAAACCTCTCTACCAGTTTCTGGTTTTTAAAATCTTTTGGAGCCTCGGTGTCCTGGCAGACTTCGTGCCAGATCAGGTATCATCTGGCCTCCTGCCATGGACATAAACTCCATACCATGGTCTCATGTTAATTTGACAAGAACATAATTGAGTGCCCACACCCTGACTGGAGAGATGCTGGATGATCTGGTACTGCAGACGTGTGATAAACATCGTGGAAATGTGGCCTGATTTTAGCAATTGCACAAGAGATTGTATGAGTTCAGTTTAATTAATTCCAGAACTGACTTTTAAGGTGTTCATTTCTACAGGCATTAACGGTAGGACCGTGGCATTAAAAAAAAAATAAAAAAAAAAAAAGGCAACTGAGCTTATTTTTTTTTCAACCAGAGCTTGCTCATTACCTCTCCTCTGCATTCTTCCTTTCATGGGCAAATGGGAGTGAAGTTTGTTTTGCAGCGTGTAGCTCAGTCTCCCTGAATCCTGTTCAGGTCCTTGCTGGACCTTTGAAGAGGAGGAGTGGCTCTGGTCAGCCAGCATCATGTCTTTCACCAGTGGAGAAACCCCAGCAGAGCTCTTGCCACCAGTCCCCCAGTACCTCCCACTGACTGCTGTGGAAGGCTCATGGAAGTGAGGTGTTGTGAAGCAGTGCTTTGGGAAATTGAAAGGGTGTCTTGCAAATGCTTTCAGAGAATTTTGCACTGTGAAGTGTTTATTTAATACTTGGTGCATTCTGTTTCAACCAAAGATTTTCTTGAACTTTTTGTTGTGGTTGACTTTTTCATTTTTTACCTTTCCTCTTCAGGTTTAAAACAAAAACAAAAGGTAAAAGTAAAATTCAAGTTGGTATATTTCTGAACACAGTTGCAAATTCAGCTCCCTCATGTTGTTCTTATCTGCATTATTATTTATCTAATATTGGGTTAGAAATACATGACTCTATTTTCACCTAATAACTAGTTGTTCTTTTGAGTTTCTTGAACTGCTGTTGGCGGTTTTGATGGGCACCTTTTCAATGGGAGTGTCTGAGATGGCCTTGCCTTTCCTGGTCTGGTCAAATCTCTTATGACCTGTTGGTGTTCTTGCTTAAGAAAAGCTTCCATTTATATTTTAAATATCAGAAATAAATGGTTTAAGTTCTTCTTATGTACCATCTGTGTGAGTCTTTTTGTTCTAGTCAACTTCCCAGACATCAAGCAATTCTCTGGCTTGAACCAGTGAAATGACTGCTACTCCTTGCAGATAGAGAGTGGTTTTAAGATCTTCCCTCCATTTCTTTAGAAAGCCAGACATTCTTTGGGCAGCTGCTCTTACATGTAGGGACTTTAAAAGAAGCAGTAGCAGACAGGTGCTTGGAGGCTGAATATGGGATTCATGCAGTGTCTTAAAATCATTTTTTTTTATTAGTGACAATTATATTGAGAGATCAGTCAGGATGCTGCTTGTTGTATCAGTAAATGTAAAACACTTTCTATGATAAATGTGAGTCCTGTTTGAGTTATGGCTATCCCTGTAGTACACTGTAATCCTTTAGGAGATGGATCCAGGTGCATTCTCCCACCTGAGCCTCACTCCTGTGGGAGTAGGGGTTTATTCTGGTCACAATTTCCAGTGGCCAGTTAGTTTCTCTCTCAAGTATGGGGACGTTTTTCAGGTGTTTGAGGTGTGAAGACTGTGTCTGCTCTCTGTTGCTGAATTGAGGACTACAACACTGGTCATTGATGTGTACTTTTATGCCCTGTTTAGAAGCAAATTAACAATCAGTGAGTAACTTCCCATTTCTGTCCTAGCTAGCACCCTCCTCCTGTAATGCCTCCCGTTGGAGTCTCCCCTTTTGAAACCCAAGTCACTGGGATTGCTTCCTTTTGATCCTTCCCTTCCTGGACCTTCCATGGGGACCTTCCCCATCCCTGCTACTCTTACCTAGATTCAAACAAACAAACAACACACCAAGAAAGGAGGTTCAGAGCAAACCCTGATAATTGTGCATGTAATGTAACTGGAAGTGTTTCATTGACATGCTCATGTGAGCTGCTTCTTCATCTTAGTGCTTGAATGTACCACTAGACTTACATTTAGCTTCTTGTGGCTGCTCTTTGATGCAGGTAGGCCATATTCTAAATAGGCTTGTTGCTATGGTGAAAATAGGAGTCCTTGTCTGCTGAGTGTAACCTTTCCTACTTTCCTGGACATTGACATTTTTTTTTCCTCTTCCTCTTTTGAATATGCCACAGTAGAACAGGATTGTGTTGTCTTTTAAGGAAAGGAATTTCTGTTGACAAGTTGGGTCGGAGAACAGTGCTTCCAAGGTGTCTTCAAAAAGTTGTGGGTGGTTTTCAAGGGATGAGGGGAGAGATTGGAAATCCTTTTTGTGATGACTCAGCACTGCTGAGAGCGCTGTGTGATTCTCCCCCCCCTCTGTCTTCAGGGAGAGAGATGAAAAAGCTTTCCCCTGCTCTTTCCATTACCTGGCTTCTCTCAGTTATTTTTACAAGGTTAATGCATTGTGCTCAGAGTTTGCATTGTTGTGCCAATAAAACTTTAATAATGATGGTAAGATTGACGTGCACGCGGGCAGAAGATGAGTCTTTGGGATTTGGTTGAGAAAGGAAGGTGCGTGTTTGTCAGCTGTCTGAAAGGTCCAAGGACTGCTGAGGCTCATTTCAAAGGCTGTGGGAAGGGAGTGCTCTTCAGGGCTGATGGCTATAAAAGCTGAAGATGGCTGTGCCTGTCCATTAATCTGTTGAACTCATTGTTCTCCGGGTCCCCGTTTTATTTTGTTATTATGCTGCATTTTGTGCAAAAGGAACTGGAAAAATCAAGTGTGACTAAGGGCTTTGTGAGGCAGCAAGCTCTTAAGGAGAAGGAGAAAAAAGGGTGAGACTCTTCTTTCTGCTGCTCTGCTGTCAAGGACAGCAGTGGCTGCTGCCATCCCCCAGCTTGCCTGATGTGTGTGTACTCCTGGTAGGGGAGCCTGGAGGTGGGGGGACAGCTGCCAAAATACCTGGGGCTTGCCCTCGTGTAGGCTGGGTTGGTCACACTGTCCCTCCCCACAGCCCCTGTCCCTGGCTCTGCTGGGAGCTGGCTCTGGGGACCACAGTGCAGCCAGAAATCCACTACTAGGAAGCCACAGCTCTTGGCTCCTGGCTTTCTGCTGAGGATTTCCCCTGGAGTTTGAAATAACCTGCTCCCCACACTATCCACCTTCTCTTTGACTTCCCAGCAATGAGTCTGTTTCTTATTTAAAGTGTATTTTCCATAACTGCTCTGAAGTCTTGGAAAAAATAAAACTGACAGTGCTTAATTCAAGTTCAGTCCTTTCCTCCCTGTGACCTCTGTCAGTATTTTATATGAAGATGATGAATCTTATTAAAAAAAAAAAAAAAAAAGCTGTGTCATTCTTGAGCTCTTCTGGGGAAGTTAAGTTGTAGTTGAAACTAAAACCAAGAGTCAGGGTGTAGGAAATCCCATGCACCTAATTTTAGGGGTTCTAAATTAGAGAAGTTTTATTTCTGTCCCTTGAAATGTTTTTTAGGAGCATTCACTTATGCCATAGCCTTATCCTAAGGGTTTAATTCCCTCTTCTCTGTGTTGACCAGCACAAGTTACACCAAGCTCTAAGTCACTTAAAAGCATAGGATGGTATCAGAGGAGTGGGAGGGAGGACTGTGACTAGCTTAGGTTTTGCTGTTGAGTGGAGCAACCCACAGAAAAATAAATGCCATGTGTGGGAGAAAGGCCTGTCCTCTCACCATGAAGTAGTTTTTGGTAACAAAGACTTGGGGACTTCTGCTTTTATTTTTCTTTCATTATTATCAATGTGGATGGGAAGCATACAGTTGGCTTCCTCCCTTATGTTTTCATGGTCATCCAGGAGTATTTATCCAAAAAAACCTGTTTCTGGGGAGTGACCCCTTCTCTGAATAAGGGCTCTGCTGTGCCAGCATGGATCTCCTTGGCTCCATGGGTGCAGGTACAGGAGAGTTGTGCCCGGGAGACTGCTGGGCATGGCCACCCCTTCCTGTGCAGTTTTATCCAAGGTGCCATCTCTCCACCCCAACAAAGGCAGTGAGCCAGTGAGGAGAGGATGTGGGCTGGGATGGAGAGCGAGGTGGTGCATGGAAAGGTGTGGTGTTGCTAGCTCCACCTTGCCAACATCCCACTTTTTTGTGCTGCCTGGGCTTCATGCTCGGACTCTACTGCTGTGGGCCATCTCAAAAAAAGGAATAAACCAAGGGAAACCATGATGAATGACCTGCCTGTCCTAGCAAATTTAGTTTAATTTAGAAGTTTAAAAATGTCCCCGTTACCTGCTAATATTAGCATGTGGTGTGACCTGACCTGTTACGTTGTGACCCGAGTGAGGAGAGGGGAAGCTGTGTGAATGGGACTGCTGTACTTGAGGCTATTTTCTGCCAGCCTCAAAAGCAGGACAATATCTGAGAATAGCAATGGTGGGGAAGTCACCCTGCAGTGGGAGCAGCCTGCAGAGCCCGGGTTCCGCTGCAGGATGTAGACCCGAGACCCTGCTCCCTTGTCATCACCAGTGCTGAGGGTCAGCCTTGCTGGCTGCCCTGCTGGGTCACAGATCTGCCCACTGTCCCAGCTCCTGCTCCTGCCTGAAGCCCCCCAGGGTGGCCTTTGCAGCAGTGCAGAACATCACCCACCGCAGGAGGTAGGCTGGGGGTGGCGTGGGGCCGTGCACGTGATGGAGAACTGCGATGTGGGATCTATTTCCAGCTCTGCCACAAACTTCCCTTTTCATTTTTGGAGCAAACACTCAAAATCCCTCTCCTCTGTCCTGCCCCTGTGAAGAATGGGGCTGAGTGTACTTTCCTCATGGGAATGGTCTTTAAATAGATCTTGGCTTAGAGAGCGTGTTGCTGGATGGGTCCAAGAGGGTATCAAAGAATGACTGGAGGTGGTGATCATGTGGGAAGTGTATTAAAAAATGAAATCAAAGTTCTACAGGTTTTTTTTAAGTTAAAAAAATCTTCCAAGTCTCCCATGCCTGGCTTTTTATAATGAGATTAAAAGAGGAGGACTGGCAATGAAAAGTTCCTATAACTGTCCTTTGAATAAGGAAATGCTGAGAGGATGAGGAGGAAGGGCTTTAGCAGGTTGGTTGCTCATCCTGGACACATCTGGCTGCTTTCTGCATCTGAGTGAAGAACTCAAACTTTCCCAGCTCCCAGCAGCCCAGGTGACATTGGCAGCTGAGTTAAATCAATGCCTTGGTTATGAGGGAGCATTTGCCACCAGTTCAATACTCTGCATTTCCAAAATCCCATCTGTGTTGATAACTGCACATGTACAAGCACAAAGTAGATCATCAGGTACCCCACTTCTCCCCCCTCCATGTAGGATTGGCTTGAGTGGATAACAACAGAGTTGTTTTCTTACCAAATTCACCAGAATCATCCACAGTATGCTTATATTTGTATTTGTTTTGTGGGTTTTGTGGGTTTTGTTTTCCACATACTGGGGTAGAATCAAGCATGTGAGGGGGACTTTCCTCACAGTATTTTTTACCTTGGTCTTTCTTTGGTTTGATGTCATTTATAGAATAGCTCTGCACCTCTTTGGGGCTTGTTGTAGATGTGGTACTGCAGAGAGCCAGTAACATCCATCAGACCACTAAGGAAACTGTTTTCAAGACACATGGCTTTGGCATGTTTGCTGCCTGTGTGTTTATGTGCTGTGTCTGTACCTGATGGTTCCTGGTCAGGTGTATTTGCATCTGTGAGCACTATCTGTAAATCACCTTGGCACTTTGCCTGAGCTGTGTTAAATAAACATGAGATCCCTGTGAATATACTCCTCAGAGTTAATCAGGGGAGATTTTTTTTGGGGAGGCGGTTTTATCAGTGGCATTGCTCCTTCCAGTAATTCTGACCATTATTGTAAAGGAGGAATTAAAATCACAGAATCAAAATTGAAATGAAAGTAGTTGATGGCAGCTGTGGGTAACCATGTGATTTGGGGAAAATAAATAAAGCTGATGAGGCAGAGTCACACCACAAAGAAAACTTTTCCTTTTTCTATTTTTGCTCCAGAATAACTAATGGTTGTGTTGATTTCCAAAGTGTCTGCTGCCAATTGATTTATACCCTGATAATAATCTTAAGTTCTTTAGTTGGTCTTCTGTAAATAAATGAGAAGTTGTAATGACAAACAACCAATATTTCTGCTGTTCAGACCTGCTGCATATTGTGAAGAGGAAATAAAAGGACTGTGCTGCATTTCTCTGGGGCTCTGATATCTGTCTGGGAAGTGGTAGAGAAGGGTTTGCCTCTGCATGAGAGGCTACAGGGCAGGATTCCTGAGAATATTTAGTGAATGCTAGCAAAGTTGGTCTTAAGCTGCCAAGGATATGGTGTGTTTTTTCTTGTCTCTTCCTTAAGTCCTTCTTTCTCAGGGATGTTTGCATGTGAAATGTATGAGAAATCCCCTCTGAGCAGAACTGAAGGGGAAATGGCCTTATGTCTCTAATAAGGGATATGGAGAATATCTGTTTGATTTCTGAGATCATCCCTTCCTTTTCCCTTTATGAAATCTATGTTTCTCAGTTTACTGATATCCCTTTCTTAAAGGGAAAACATTTTCCTGCATGAAGAAGATGCACAGTGCCTTAAGTGGCCTTTCTGCCCCTGTTCCATGCCACTCTTGGCAGTGGTGACATTGGTGAGCATTGACCGGTGTGTCATCCTCTGTGGGGCTGCTGAACGTGAGTTTGTGACTGCCCAGGCTGGTGGGACTCTGGAAGGTGGTGAAAATTACTTTAAATGCATCAAAAGAGTGAGCCTGAGAAAAGGCAGAATGAAACAGACTGGTACCAACACGGTAAAGGTTTGTTTAGGATTCCTGATGGAGCACAGTGCAAAACTGACCCACAGCTGAGTGGAGAGCAGTGGTGCAGGGCTCAGCCAGGCTGTGGTGAGGATGCTCTGCTTAATGAGTGGTCTTGGGACTGGGGCTGTTAATCCTTTCACATAGGTGAAAAGTGTAAGGGATTAGAAAATTTGGGATTATCTGTAGGAGTTCCCTTATATTAACATTAGCATGCTTTAAAGGATTCTGTATATTTATTTTGTTCATGTAACTGTGCAGTGCTTAATTTATCATGGCTCTGTAGCCCAGACAGTACCTAAAATGCTCTCAGCTTAACATGTGCTGTGGGGGCTGGAGCAGAAAGCTGTATTAGGAGAAAGCAGGATTGAGAGTTCTTTTGCCAAATGAACTTTCTAGAAAGAGTTAATTGCTGGATATTTTATGAGAGCCGTGACCTGATCCTCTGTAGTAAGTCTTTAAACAGAATCTGCAGCTAGGCACTTCATTGTAGTGGGAATTCTGTTTAGATGTGGAAAACACTTCATGACTAAAGAAAGGAAGAATAATAATACAGGTGTGTTTACTTTTTTGTCTGGTTTTATCAACTTTTACTGTGCAAAGTTAGTAGAAGGAAGCTAAAAAGGGACGATAACTAGTTCTGCCTGTGTTTGCTGATATAACACCATTGAGCATTGGTCAGTTTTGCATTCATCCATTTTTTAGTGGCTTGAACTTGGTCAGTAAAGCAGCTGAGTCTCTGGTCACCCCTTCAGAGTTTCTACCTTGCAGGCACGGTCTGTCTCTAGCTGGGCATGTGCCTTACAGAGCAAACAGGGGCAGAAGGGTTAGTACACAGTATTAGCTTTGAAGCAAACCTTTATTTTTCTGCTTCAGGGTTTCACATCGAGTCACCCTCCCTCCTCCCAGATTTTCTTCCTTGCCATCTCCCTCTCCTCTTCCAGGTTTCTTATCATCACTGTACAGGCTAGCAGCTTCTTTCAGCCTTGCAGCTAAAGAGGGCTTTGCTACAGCCAAAAAAAAAAAAAAAAAAACAAAGAAGAAAACCAAGTCCCAAAACACCCAACCCAAACCCCAGGTCCTGTCCTGATGCTTGTCTCATAACTGAGGCAGCTCAGTGGCCAGGAGATTGCTGAATGGCTGGAAATCACAGCTATCTGAAGTCTATGGAGGGGCCATGTGTGCAGCTGCATCTAAAATTTTTATCACCACCACTGCAGGTGAAAGACTTTCAATTCGTCTGTGCTGGTCCAGCAAAGTCTATTTTATTTATGTGCTTCCAAGCCCTTAAAAACTTCTTTTAGGGTACATCAGTAGGGAGTTAATAGAAACTTTGAAATATGAAAAATGCCTGTGGGTTAAGCAAAAACCTACTTGACCAACTTGAGTATAAAGCTGGTACTTAGTTGGTAGGTCATTTGCTCTGGGGAAGAGGGGAAGGTGTTCTGCTGGACCACAGATAGTATTTCCCAGTGGGAAAGAAGTTGTAAACACAGTTAGCAGCTCTTAATTTAGGATGCTTTATTTTGCTTGTATTTGTATAGTCTTGCATCAAATGCTTCTGTCTCACTGCAGTTGGTTGCTGTTTTAATATTAGCTCAGTACATTTATTTGTACATATGAGCTAGCTAGCACGTATATGTGCCACTATAAAAAATTGGGAAAGAGTGGAAATATTCAATGGTTTATTCTATTTCCTTGTAACTTCCTTAAAAAAACCCAGCAAACAAAAAGAACCTTCACAGAGGAGTTTAAAACTCTGGTTTAAAATGTCTTCCACTCAAGTTTTTTTAACAGAAGACTGGGCTTTTTTTTTTTTTTTTCTAATTTTAAACAAAATGTACTTTTTTAAAGACTAAAATGTCTTAAGCACCAGCATACCACTCTACCTTGTTTCTGCTAAATGGGGTTATAAGGGATTCAATTCTGTGAGAATTTGTGTTGCAGGGGGTGAGTTTTTACAGCACGCTAGAGTGAGTGGTGTGTGACACTCTCTTCTGGTTCCCATCACATCCCTCTGCCCTGACCTAGGGTTTCCCTTGGTGCCAGTACATGAGCATCCCAGGGCATTTTGGATCAGGCAGGATGGAAGAGCAAGAAGGTGGGTTAGCAATAAAAAAACCTGACTTGAACACTGGGTGGTTAGAAGCAAATTGTATTGATTTTTCTTCACAGGTCTGATGATTTTGAAAGCCACTTGCTGTGCAGCTTTCAGCCTCCTCTGCCATACGTGCAGTCAGTAAATGTTAGTGACTCGGCCAGCACCACTCACACTGATCCACCATGCCTAGGAGCACCTTGAAATACACTGCAACCTTCAGGGCTGCTCCAGCTTAAAAGTTAAGCAGGTGCTTAAGTGCTTGGGTGGATCAGAGACTTATAGGCACTACGTTAGCTCCTGTCTGAGCATAAATGCCATCTGTACTTCGCAAAATATTGTCCCTGCCTTCTTTTTTTTCCCAGTTTCATAATTTTCTTTCTGGCTTTTTCCAAGCTAAGTGATTTTTCTGGCATGGTGAACATGCTGCACGTAGTAAGAACCACAACTTGAAATGGAGTATAGAGAGGGAGAGTAGCTGTTCTGATTGCCATGGAGCATAGCAAGCAAACAGACTTCAGGAATTTCTGAGATCCAGCTAGATTGTTATGTATTTACTTGTTTTTTGTATTTTTTTAAACGGGACTTTGAAATTCTTAGTTATATTGAGGAGATTTAGGTGGAGAATTTGAATCTTGGGGCTGTTTTATTGTAAGTTACTATCACTGCCCTTAATTTATCACAAAGAGAAATCATTCGGCCAAGATGCCGAATCCTTGAACAGCATCTTTGCAGGTAAGAGGTCCATAAAGTTCATTTCTGTGTCTCCTTGTCTTTCTTCCCATCCCAGTTTTGAAAGTTCCATCTTTGCATACTCATGTTATACATTTTTTTGTCTCATACGCAGATAATTCTTTTTCATTCTTCTTTCTTTTTTCCCCCTTTTCCCTTTCCTTCCCTCCCCAGCTGCCTTTGCATCCCTCATAGCTCTGGAGAACTGGCTTGTTTATTGCTGAGAGCGTGGTTGATGCCAAGAAATCCTGACTCCTGGTGCATTATCGCGGGGCTGTGACGCAGGGCAGGATCACGTTCCAGATCTAGGTCTTGTTTATTTTGGATCCTGCTCCTGCTGTGGAGCAGCAACGAGTACTTGACTTCTCACACTGCTCTGTCGGCTCCATCTTCTGCAGGCTGGGATCCTGCCATCTCCTGCTGTTCCTCTCTCCCTGTGCTCCAAGCCTCTGGGGAGCAGAGGGCTTGGAAGGGACCTGAGGGATTCCTCGGCATGGAAATCTATACTGGACAAGCCAGCTCTTGCATTGGAAACTGACTGGAGAGTAATTTTTTTGTGTGTGTTTGGGGTTTTTTTTCCCCCCATAAGTTGTTTGGATTGCCTTTTTATGAAGGCAGGAATTGGTCTAGGAATTGATAATGTTGGTTTGCAGATTTGGAGGTCCCCTGTGACTGTTATGTGCAGTCCTGACTTGCTTTACTTTATCATTTCACAATTCAGCGTGGAGGATTTTCTCTCCTTTTTTTCCCACTTTACTTTCCTCTCCCCACCTATTTTTCTTTTTTGCTGTGCATATTGCTTGCCTTGTGCAACAGATGTGAGGAACTGATCCCACTTCTATTGAAGTCAATAGCCAAATTCCTATCGACTTCACTGACAGCAAGAGCGAGCCTCTGTCTAGGGAGTGAGGATTAGAGCTAAGTAGGAGTAAGTAAAGTACAATAAAATCAGAATATCCTACTTACTGCTTAATGCCATGAATTCTGTTTTGAAGAATTTCTGTTTTGAATCCCATGGCTTTTTGCGCTGGTGAATGCCAAGAGCTGAATTCATGGGGGTGGGGAAGAGGAGGAGCTGACAAGCATAAGAGGGTTTTGGTTTCTAGAGTTAGGAGGGACATTGGTAGAAAGGAATGACAAACAGTCCGTGATTCCTTCATGACCCTGCAGTAAAAGGACTTCGGCTGATGGATGAGGGGCTTGGTTTGGCAGACAGGCTGCACTGGATCCACTTTTGACTGTGTCAACCAAGTGTCACCATCTAAATCTGGAATGCTGTTGTGTATTATGGGAATATAAATAAACCCAAAAAAAGGCTCAGGAAGGGGAAAATAATTGGACAGAATCTTAAAATTAAAAAAATAAAAAGTTAAAAAAAAAGGGTCACCCGCTTCCTGTCCTATTCTAAACACGTGGCTAAAACAAAAATAATACAAAAACCCCATAAGAAAACCCCCAGCAAACAAAAACAGGCCGAGAGATGGGGGAAATGGCTACTTTCTAGATGTTTTCCTGCAGGATTGAGGCTTCCAGGTCTGCTCCAGGGTGGTGGTGGTGGTGAGCTGCATTGGGAGCCGCCTTGCTGCCACGCTGCCCCTTCTTTGGGGTGGGTTCCTCCTGCCACCTGGGGTGTGGTGACACGTGAGGGGGTGTGTGGACTTGGACCCTGCAGATAGCAGCACGGCCTTTAGCACTGCTGCCTGCTGGGGCCCCACAAGGAAGAATAGGCTGTTATCCTGGCAGGGCAATATTATCCGCGTTTTACAAGCAGGAAGGCCGAGGCGAAGGGTTTATTTTGGTGTGACTCATTCAGGATGGCCTGGGAGCCTGTGGCGGACGTGGAAATTCAATGTCTCGCAGAGCCCTGATCCTGTGTTGCCTCTTCCTGTGCTGCTGAGCTCGTGGGCTGGCACCACAGGCCAGCCAGGGATGCTTCTCTGCCTGGGAGCGCTGCTGGCACGGGTCTCGGGCAGCGCGCGAGGTGCGGCTTCGTGGCAGAGGGGCTTCGGGGCAGAGGGGTGTTGAGATTTTGGGGGAGCAACCCAGCACTGCCAAAAAACATAGGGGCAGAGAAACAAAGCCCCTTTCTGGGGTCATGAACCCGGGCAGACGTGGCGTGTGGAATTTGCTGCGCCGCTTCCTTGTGTCACCGCTCTGCCAGAACGCTTTCTTCGCTAGCTTTTCCTTTCTTTTTCCCTTCGCTCTCTCTTTTGGCCAGGATTTTAACATATATCACAGGCTGGTAGGCTAAGAGCCTGGGACTTCCCCTCACCACACTCAAAGTCTTTGATCTTTTGCTTTGGAGGTAACATCAAAAGAATGGCTGAGAAAGACAGCCAGTGCTGTGAAGTTCAACGTTCAAGTTAATAGCTTGACTGAAGGTTGTGCTGCATTGCTGGAGCTGGAGTAAACAGAGGCGGGTGCACGCATTTCCCTGGAAATGGACCCTAGTGCTGCAGAAGGGCTTCATTTGCATTCACAATTAATCTAGGTCCTACTGACGGGCAGGCTTGGCATTTTATTTTGTTAGGGTTTTTTTCTTTTTCTTTTTCAATTCCTCCTGCATGGGGAAAGCAGTGGGCTGGCTGGCTGGGGAGCTGTTACTTGGTACCAGCACTGGCAGTGGCCTCTTCCACACCCTTGCAGCCCTGTCCTGCAGCTGCCTTGCTTTGTCATTTCTGGGTTTTCTCCATTTTCAAAATGATTTAGCTGAAGTCTGTTGGCAAACCTTCCTCCTTATTTTAATTAAAAAAAAAAAAAAATTTCTAACCATTCCCTGCCTAAGCATACAGTAGGTAGTATGGACTTCCCCAGATTTTTTTAAATTCACTTCTGTTTGTAATGCTTCTAATGTGTGTGGGCGAATGACTGCACCATCCATTTTTCCATTGCAATCTTCTCTATTCTCTATGTGTCTGGGGAGGTTGATTTGATTTTTTTTTCCCTTTTGCAATGTAATAAGGCAGGACATTTTGTATGATTTTGCATGGCTTGGGGTATGAGGTACAGCACGAGATACAGTCACAAATAGTTTGGCCTTGGTGGTGATCATATTGTAATCAGAGTTTCTAAGGGACAAAACACTGAAATCTCCATTAACTTCCCTAAGGTTCTGAACACTTGTAGATGAATTGGCCTGATGTATTATATTTATAAGTTTAAGGCATTGTTATGTAGGACTGATAGAGTAGGGGTTTGTCTGCTGTGTATTTTGGTGTGTATGTATGTAGAATGGTTGATGTGAGTGCTAACTCCATAGTAAAGGAAAACCAAAGGACTCTGGTTCTTTTTCAGACACATTTATGTGAGAGAGATGCACCATGGGTACCATCAGTCCCCAGACAGAGGAGTATTCTTCTTCATCCTGCAACAAAATAAGGGACTTGGATGAGAAGAGTTAATGGCCTTAATAAACTGAGAGAGGAGGTTTAAAATTACTTTGAGAATAAAAGCACTTTCTGATATGGCTCAAAGTTCTCTAAATTTATTTCTAAAATGAAAAAGTATTAGCAGCATATTATTTGCAAATTTTTGACCTCTTGAACGGAGCTTCAGTGTGGGTCTTAAATCACTCACCAGTAGTGCAAGGGATGGGATTCACAAAGAAGCAAAGCCAATCAGGCACCCAGGTCCTTATGGCTTCTTGGAAAAATCCTGACCTGAATTCTTTGCCCTGTTGAGTGAATTAACTGCTCTAAAGTGTGTGGGAGTTCAGGCCATTCGTGCCCTCTGGAGGAAATGTGGAATGCTCTGGCGGGTAATGACCCCACTGGATGAGACCACAGGGCTCTTTCTGCAGGGACACTGAGGCATGTTAATTTTTCAGCCAATTATCATTCAGAAGCCATGGCAAAACATCCAGCTACGCAGAATGACAGCCTGAAGCAGGTCTTGCAGGAGCTGCCAATCTTTTCTTGGACCAATGGAAAGAGGTGGTGGATGATTGCATTGAGCTCCTGCCTTTTATTTTTCCCCCTATTCTCCTGCTTGCTGGAGAAATAATTATTTCTCTTTTTTTCCCCCTTTCATTTTTCTTTTTAAATGCAACTTTTTATTCTATTATATTTTATTCTATTATTTTATTTTGTTATGATTAAATCTGTACAAAGTCAGAGGAATTTTTCTACAATACTTGGGCTACCCCTGCCAGTCTCACTGGAAATCACTGGGAGGTATCACCAAGGGACTGGGGAGGGCAGGGCAATTTGAATTCCCTCTGTCCTTCAGGTACATCCTACAGACCAGCATGTTGCAAATCCCCGTGTTGCTTGGGGGCAGGAGGAAAGGAATAATAATTTTCAGTAGATTAGCGGCTATTGTATCATCTCACGTTGCTTAATAAGCCTGATGTTACGTGTGAGAGGTAAGCTCCTTAGCGGGAGCAGGGTGCACTGCAATGACCTTTTGTGTGCAGGTCTGTGGAGATGAAAGTTCCCTCCTGAGGTTATGGGGTTGCCTGTGCAGCATGCAGAAACGCTGACTTCAACTTACTGTCCTGCACAGATGCTCTCCAGTCTATTAATGCTCTCAAAAAAAAATCTGTTTAGGAACCTGCTTTTTCTTCCTCTGATTCCACCTAGGATAAATTTGACTTGGAAATAGAACAGAAATGCTGTGTCATGATTTTTAAAATAAATAAATAAGCGATTGCTATGAAAGGGAGTTCATTGATCCTTAGTCGCTTCATTTATAATTACCCACATGTGGAGTCATCCTACCTCATCTTTAAAAAACAAACCTGCCTCTCAGAACCCCACCAGACAGCTAAAGTGGCTTCTTGTGTCCCTCCCCACCCTGCTCTCCTCAACCTCAAATACTTATAAAATATAAGCGTCCACAATAAGATTATAAGGTGTTGTAAGACTGGAGCCTTTGCTGTTCTGGCTGTTCAGTAAATAGGCTGTGTCTCTTGGATGTGCCCTGAGGCTCAGAAACCTGAGGCCTGCCCACATCGTGAGTTCTACTTTCCTCCTTGCAAAGTGCCTCTGGCTACTGGAGCTGTCGATGCAGCCCCTTCCACCCCCCGCCCTGCTAAGAAAAAGCTTTTTTTTTTTTTTCTCCTTTTTTCTTAAGACAGCTGTACAGCTGTAACAAGCCTCGAATAGCTACTGGGGGTTTTTTATCAGTTGCAGGTAAGGCTAAAACCTGAAATATTCATTTGGAACTTGTGGGTACAGGGCACTTGGCACAGGCGTGTGAAGCCTCAGGTGCTGCTGGTTTGGCCGTGGTTCTCCCCGTGGAGCCAGAAGGGATTGGTGTGTTCCCCCATCCTTGTCCTGAGCTTCTTTGGGGGTCACCGTGTCCCCTTGGTGTCTGAGCAGCTGCCCCAGGTCCAGGGTTGTGCCCTTGGCTTTCAGAGAGCATCCCAGAGAGCATCCCATAGGTGAGTGCTCTGCTGCAGTGGCTCTGTGTGGTTTGGGGCTGGGCTGCCATCCCAGAGCCCTTCCTGGGCAATCCTGCTCTTTGCTCCTGCACGGGCAGCCCTGGCTCTCAGCCTCCTGCAGAGGCACAGGGCGAGCTGGTGCCCAGCTCCCAGGACTGAGTAGCAGAAGGGCGTCCCTGTGCTGGCTTTGGGATGCCACCAGAGGGTGGGTGGCTGCGCATCCCTCTGGCCATGCCATCCACATCCCTCCCTTCCCATGGCCAGGCAGGAATGTGATGATCCTGGGGAGCTCCCACAGGGAGCAGAGCATTTGCTAATTGTATCAGGGTGCGCTGTGGAAGCTTTCTGTGTTTAATTCTGTAGGAACATGATTTACCAGCCTTGGAGGAGATTTTGCTCCCTCTGCAAAGTCAAATACATATTTCTGCTCAGCTCTCTGACTCCTTTACATGGAAGTTGTTTTTCTAGTACCTGCTAAGTTATTTTAATTTTTTTTTTTTTTGCATATTGATATTGAGAGAGAGCAAACATACATACATGAACAGGCTTAAAAAACACTCAGTGTTTTCAAACCGAGGTCCTTTAAATAAATAAATACAAAAGTTGCCTTGCGGGCCAGCCAATTCAAAATGCCTGCACTATATTTAGCAACAAGAGCAACATTTTCAGCTATTTGCAGATTTATGCAGCTCAGGGCTGCTCTGATGACTCCTTTGTTTCAGCTTTGGGGCTGTGGCATGAAAGTGTGACAGATGCAGATGTGGGAGTGTGGTGTCTGCGGGCTCCCCGCGGCCGTGGGCTGGGTGTTCAGAGCCACCCTCACCTCTCCAAAACAAACCTCTGCCACAACCACAAGAATCTGGCACATGGGGCACAGTCCCTCCAGGACATGAACTATTGCAGAGCTGCTGGTGCCCTTCTCCCTGGGACAGAGGCCCCTCCAACCCACTGTTTCTACATGGATTTTTTTTTTTTTTTAATTCTGATTCTTTTTTTTTCTCTTCCCCTCCTGCTCCTTTTCCACCCACACTTAAAAAAGAAGAATGCAGGCTCATGCATGTTCCATTTTCCCTGTGCAACAGGAATTTTTTTTTCGTTTTTTATTTCCCCCTATACATACAGGGAGCAATGCATTATTTCAATTTGCTGCTCAAAAAAAGAGTGTTTTCCTTTTTTTTTTTTTTTTTTTTTTTTTTCCAGTTTTTTAAAACTGAAAGGATGATTTTGTCTTAGTTCATTTTGCTGTTTGATTTTCGTTTCTACTCCTTTCAGCTCAGGGAGTGGATATGGCAGTGCAGTTTTTTGACTGAGGAAAATTTTTCTCTGAATAAACAAAGAGCCCCCCCCATTTCTTCAAAACTTCTAGTAGTGTATTTTGTGCATCTTAAGTCTGCAAACTATGCAGTTCAAGAAGTTGCTTACATTTAATGCATAACCTAAAGGTACTTGAAAAATCAGCGTGCCTTTCTAAAGTCATGCTATGATTTACTTGGAATTTGTGGTAATTTGGCTTATTTTTATTGGGGGCCCTTTAAATTGGGGAAAAATAATGCATAATGGTGTCAATTCTGGGCCATACTTGTTTTAACATCTTTTTTCTCTGCATATCCTTTAAGAAAAACCAACATTTTATGTGTTCTTGAAGAACAGTTTGTGTGACTGATGAGTCAACTAAGAATATTTTTAAAAATACTTCTTTTAAATACCTAAATGCATATTGCATTGTTTTGGTAGTGCTGGAGGAAACCAGAAAATAAATACACAGGGTGGCTGCCCAGGAACAAGAGGTGACAGCACAGATTTAGTGAATACTTCATTTGTTTTATTTTGCTTTCATCCCAAATGATTCACTTAGTCCTCCACCTAAATATAATGCTTCCTACTTAGCAAGGAGTCATCTTTCCCTCTGGCCAGATGGAATGTCTTTTCCATGGGTATCCAAAGGCAAGCCTTCATCATTTCCTCTTCTGATGGACAACTGAGAGGTCCAGCTTTTATTTGGAAGGAAAATGGGTGCAGCAGTCTTGCTGTCCCAGGAAGCAGTGTCATCAGAGAAGTGAAAAGGGCAGTTGTTGGTAGGGGCTCCAAATCCTGGGAAGGGAATGTTTCTTTCCCTTTCTCTAGGAGGGATTTGGAAAGAGCCATAATCCTGGGTTAGGACTAATTTGTTACAGCAAGATGATACTTGAGTGGCAGGAGGATTCTGGCAGAGGCAGCCAGAAGGTTTTATTCAGAGGAGTAGCTGGTCTCACAGAAGGTCAGGCTGACACAAATCCTACCCCAGCCCACAAGTTTTGTTTCTCAGCCAGCACAATTAGCTGAGGGGACTCTCGACCTCTTTTACATCTTTCAAAGACATCTCCACACATCTGAGCTAAAAGATTACTGCAAGGAATGTGGACCAGGATATGATGCAGTGGAAAGTTTTTTTTTTTCCAAGGCCTTTCTGAAAAACAAAACCTCAACAGCAACCTTCCCAGTTTCTCCTAGGAGGTCAGAATATTGCTGGTTCCAGTGTTATCTCCAGGACTTTTTTCCTGAGGTTGCCTTAAGGTTACATTTTTGTGTTAACCTTAAAAAAAAAAAAAAAAAAAAAAAAGGACAAAACTTACCACCCCTAGGAAAAGAGAATTTTGCAAGTTCTTCATTTTCATGAAGGCCTGAAACCCTTGGAGCCATGTATTCTGCAGTTACCCCTTGTTGCATTGAAGGCCCAATCACACATGGAAACCACAAGGGAGGTGACAGGAAATTTGGTATGAAATTTGCTGGGTTTACTAGAGAGTGGCTCCCAGCAGTTCAGCCAGAATTGCTACATCGACAGGAATTTTTGTGGTAGCGATTAGAGTCATGAGTTTCACTTACCCAACAGTGGAAGAAAATATGACTCTTTCAGTAAAACCCTCTTAGGCCATGTTACAATAATGAGCAAACTGCTAAATTTTCCTGTAGCACTTTTACTCAGGGATCTCACCCACTTGTTCCACTCATTCACAGGTACTTCACCTGGGATCTGAGATGAGAATTTGGATCAAAGAATGAAGAAACCCCTCCCAAACAAGAGAGTCTTGGAGGCCCCTTTGGGGAGGGACTTGTCTTGCAGAGCATCCTTTTACTGTCTTGCCTTTGTCATGCCTCTGCTGGCATTTGACAGCTGGAGATGCCAAGCACTTTACAAATCAACCCTTTTTTGGCTGATGGAGGGTAGGTCTAGATTAGGTATTGGGAAGAAGTTCTTTCCTGTGAGGATGGTGAGGGACTGGCACAGGTTGCCATCAGGAATTGTGGATGCCCCATCAGCCAAGGTCAGGCTGGATGGGGCTCTGAGCAGCCTGGTCTCAATGTCCCTGCTCGTGGCAGGAAAGTTGGAACTTAGGATGATCTTCAAGGTCTCATCTAACTCAAACCATTCTATGATTCTATGACTGATGCAGGACAGAGTTGTACAAAGATAGGCTTCTTTATGTCTGTTATGTCTGGGTTGGTTTTTTTGGTTTTTTTTTTTTTTTTACCTTCACACAAAGACATGCAGTGGAAAATGGTACCAGTTCAGTATCATGGGTCATGTAGAGATGAATTTCCTGATGGGCTTCACTACCAGGGTACCTAAGGAGCCTGGTTGATGCTTCCCATAATCAGGAAATACATTCCCATGTTTCCAATTCCATTCCAAACTCCAAGTGGTGGAAGGGAAAGATGGGGGAAGATTTGGAGGGCCTCCTTTGTTCCTTGCACAGCTGTGCTGTGGGTTTTTCTTGCTTTTCCTTTAAAAAAATTTTAAAAAGTAGTTGCAAAGCTTAAAGTTCCAGCCCCTCCTTTACAAATAGGGATATGCTCTTAACAGAGTTGGAAGGTTTTAAGGGAGGCAGGGTTCCCCTGAAACAGCTCCTCTGTTTGAGTGGAGGTAGCTCAGTGCCATGACTCTTAACATGCTGTCAGATATCTTTACTGCCTTGATTTAAAGGGGAGGAAAGGAATTATATTTTATAGACCATAAAATGCATTCTTGGACTTCATGCAAACACTAGTTACCAATTGTTCTCTCACTTTCTGGGAGATTGCCAGGATGAGAAATTGTGTGTCTGTACATCAAATTTTTTGGTGAGTCTTAGAGGCTGGTTAAACTGTGAGTTTAAGCAAGACAGACCTACAGAAAGACTTTCTTGAGATTTTTGAATGTCTTAGTCTTCATCTAATGGAAAGTCAGTGCTTAAGTGCAACAGAACAGGTTGCAGAGAAAATATGGGGAAAGTAGCTTAAAAATGAAGTTGGGGTTTTTTTATGGTTTAAAATAGATAAAATACTTATTCTTGTTCCTTGACTGAAATGTTTTTATTTGTACCTGTCTTTTGGAACAGCACTTTGCAGACATCTGAATAGTCCTCAGCCAACCTGCTGGTTTGTGCAGCAAGGATGGTGGGGTCTTTCAAATTAAATGTGAAAAAAGTAATGGTGCTTTCCCAAGCTCCACCCAGGATTGAGAAATACAGCCTGCAGTTACTTTGCAGAGATACCATGTGAACTGCAGAAAGTAATGCTGTCCTTCTATGTCACATGAACACTCTTCCTCTTGTAAAGCTAAAGCTAAAAAATTATTTTAAATTCCTGCAGTAGCTGATTAGCCTTTACATTGCTTCTTTATGCTCAGTGTCAGTATCCCAGAACTCAACTGCAGCCTACCAACCTTGCCTTCAGTAGAAGCAAAAAACCTGTTTTACTTCAGCATTTCAGTAGAACTGATGGCAAGAATGCCTTTCATCCATGTCAGAATGAGCAAATAATTTATCTACATTTGCTTGAACTTTCATAGGCAATAATTTTTGAGGAAGCTTCTGCTTATTCTCTCTCACTCTCTCCCATGGCAGCCTCCTCTGCACCCTTATCACTGTGCACAGAAAACCCGTGCAAGGGGGGTGATGCCTGGCAGTAGTAGTGGCATGGAGCTGTTACATTGCATCTCTCCAGGGATGCAGGAGAAGAGCTGTACATGCTCTTCTGGGATGCAGGAGAAGAGCCTGGGGAGGTGAGGAGAAAGCACAGGATCTGCTCTTTCTGGGATATTCCCACACCTGCAGTCAGGAGGACTGCAGTTGATGAGGCACCTGTGGGGCTCAGGCTGCTGATCTGTGCCTTATCCCATGTCAAAATGGGCATCCTCTGTGCCTTCAGGGAGACAGTTCCAGGTCCCAGGGTTTCTGCTGTCAGGACTCCCTCCTTTAGGTGATCTTGGGCTGATTAATCACTACCACATTTCTCTAACTTTCAGCCAGCGGAGGACTCAGCTGTCTCATTTTTCTGCCCTAGCAGCACCTCAGCAATGTGACAAAGGCACGGGCAAAATACTGAAATGGGCGACTCAAGGTCCCTGTGTCAGGGACTCCTGTGTGTTACTGGAAGGGAAGGAGACAAGGTCACTCAAATTCTCAATAACGAGAGAATTAAAGGACATTTTAAATTTGGAAGAGGCCTTAGGTGCATGTGTCAGTGCAGGAACATAACACTTACCAGTTCCTGGTTTTTCTACCACCTATCTATATATTTTACTTAATTTATTTTTGTGATGTTGCACTAGTTTATTATGTTAATAAAATGAAAAGTGGAGATATATGATAAATACTTCCATGTTTTACAGTTTTATGCTTTAATTTCTTGAATGCTCTGGGGAAATCTTTTGTGCAGGAAGGATTGGTCTTACTGAAATCAACCTTGCTGCTTTTTTTTTGAGCAGCTCCCCTGTGCCTCGTGGTGGTGCATTGCATATTCTGTAGAAGGGCTCAGCATCGTGGGTGGTGTCTTACTTCTCATACAAAAAAATTCCAGACACTGCAGGTCTGCAAGGAATAGGAGGCCTTTTAAAAGTTCCTTCAACAGCCTCCTTCAGTTATTTAAAATAAATCCTTCAGATTTTGCTCTCACACACACACCTCTACAAACAAGGTGATAACTGCAGACTAGAAATAAGGGGTTGAGGTAAGTTAAGCAATGGAGCAGAAGCTGAGGGTCTAAGTTAAATCTTTAGAGGCTTTGCTCCTAATGTAAGGGGGGATACCAACAGGTGACAGACCTTTTTTTGTAGGTACCAAGATGAGTATCCTCTTGCAACTTTTTTTTGTCTGTAGGAAGTTATTATGGCCTGGTTAATCTTTGTTCCTTATTGGCTTCCCCATAAAAATATCAGCTCTCCCCGCAGCATTGTGATCTTTGTGTTGCTACTGGATTATCTCTGGTTAAAATTTGTCTAGATGCTCCCTCCCAGAAATGCTTCTAACTAAATATTGGAGAAACTCCTGACCTTCAAGTTGGCATCCAGGTGTGTACTTCCACGTGACTCTACAGTGCTGGCCAAGGGAGGGACTGACCCCAAAACTAGGATCAGGAATATTTCTGTTTGAGATCCAGGGAGAAAGTGCAGACTTTGGAGGTGTGATCCAGTGGTTAGGGGAGGTATTGGAGACCAGTGGCATCAAGCTGACTCCAGGAGCCCTGCTCCTGCTTGTTTCAGTTCCTGGGAGCTAATAAGCACCAGCTGCAGGAAACCTGAGCTGGAAAGCATTGTGCAGCTTTCCTTCTGTTTAAAAATCTGGCCTTTTTTTTCCCTTTACTGTGTTTATATTTTCATATGATGAAGAACATCACTTTTAGGGCAATCTAGCAGAGAAAACAATAGTGTGACAAGGGGACAGGTCCAGGTTGGACACCGGTGCAGGAACCACCTGTGAGCTCAGTGCCATCCTTTCCTCACCGCTGTGAGCCCTGCCTGGCCTGTGGGGCAACTGCTGGCCCTGAGTTGGTGCTTCCAGCAAACTCCTCGAGTGCTGGATGTGAAGTTCAGCTGCTTTGGACCAACTCTGCTGTGAAAACTTGGGGAAGATGTTTGTTCGCCCAGCCAGAGCTCGGGAAGGTGGCTGCTTTGGGGGGTGGCTATGCAGAGCTGCTCCTGGCAGGGCTGTGCTTTGCAGGACCCTCTGGTTGTAGGTGGGAGGTGTGGATGTGTAGGAAGGGTCTTGGAGTGTTTTGTTTTTTTTTTTCTTTTTCTTTTTTTTTTCTGTTCCTTTCTACAGAAAAAATCTGGGCCATTCAAATCATTTGCCTTTTCCCTTGTGCTGACAATTTAACAGCCTTTTTAAAAGCTTTGGTTTCTCTCAAGTACGCTTGCCCCAAACTTGTTTTAATTCTTGTGTGGAGGCCTGGAGCTTAACAATTATTTTGCTTAAGCTCTCTGAGACTTGCCATAAAACTTTTTATTTTTTTAAAAACGCACACATGCTAATGATCCCCATCAGATCATACTGTTAAACAGGGAATAAAGTACTTGCACCACGATGACATTATTTTAAAAAAATGTTAAAAGCAAGCCAGCAGAGCCCATTTCAACAGTTTTGTTCTGAAATAATTTGTGCAGATTTGTTAGAGTTAATTTGTTGAAAAGTTCAGTGTTTGTGCAGGCAAGTCCTGATTTCCACACCAGGACACGAGAAGCAGGAGAGGAGCGAGTGGGTGTCCAGCATTTGCAGGAGCAGGCTGGTGGGAACTTTCCCTCCCTCTTACCCTTCTGCCCCCTCCCAGCTGCCCGGTGCAGGAATGTAAAAGCACTGGCAGAAGGCTGGGAAAGTCGGCTTTGGATTTTTGCGGACTCCTTGCAAATCAGAGGAACTGTCTGGCTCAAATCTGCATTTAGGTCCAAGAGAAGAGGATTTCCTGCTATTTAGTTGCTTGAGGAAGGAAAGGATTTACCTCTCTGTTGTAGCAGGACTTAATTTTTCTCCTTTTTAATAAGAATATCACAGTGTAGGGCAGCAGTAGTAAACCTGCGAGAGGTGGTGCAGCTCCCCCCTGCCCAAGCATCCTCCTGTCCCAGCTCCCAGCCCCAGCAGGGGCTTGGCATGTCCCTGCACTGTGAAAGAGGGAGCTGAGGAGGGGGTGGCTGCTGCGACGTCTCGGCCCCCATCTGGATCCAGTTAGCTCTCTCGGCAGTAGGGCTGAGTCTCATTTCCTCCAACCAGTAATGTTATATAGGCAGTGATCCTGCTCTGCCCTAACATAATTGAAAATTATGTGTATTGTAGACTCGCAGCGCTGAAATGTAGACTTGTAAAAATCTGTGGCTCAGGTAGCCTGTGGAGATTGAATTTGGCACACAATGAGGCTTTTATGTAAAGTAAGAATTATAAGCCACCACATCAATATTGTGTTACAGGCATGACAATTCTTGGATGAGGAGGCCTTGAGTCAGGCTCGTCACCTTAAACAATGCTAATATTTCATACTTTATCAACAGTTTGAAGCCAGCTAACATTTTTTTGCTTTTGCAAACATCCTGCTGTTGAAGGTGTGGGTTCACTAGCTTGACGTGGGCATTGGCTGTGGGCTCTGGCCCCCTCTGTTCATCTGACAGACAGAACATCTCACCCTTAGCGGGGCTGGGAGGCTGCTCTGGATCCTGGCCACTTGGTAGAGCTCATGGAAGTTGCTTTATCGACCCTTGTGCTTTACTGCTTTCCCTTGGGTCTGATTATTTGATTTTATTTTGTCTCCCACTGGTGTGTTATCCACTGGTAGAAATGGAAGCTGTCCATGTCTGTGCTTGTGTGCAAAACTGAGCCCTCTGGGTTTGGACATTTCCTGCTGGGCTTCATGTGCATGTCCAAAAGAAGCTGTTTGTGCTTTAGCCTTTTTCACTGTAAGACTTCTTGGATCCTCTTTGCCAGGGGTGGGTAAGAGAAGGGCTTTGCTGAGAGTCCAGACTAAGGGTTTTAAAAGGAGAAAAAAAAAAAGTGTAGCAGTAAGATCTTCTGAAACGTTCATCTTGCCCTTAGGTCAGCCTGGTGTTGGAGCTGAAAGCATGTGCTGAAAGCACGGGCTGTTGTGGGATAGAGGTGGAGTGGGAGCAGCCATGCCTTCTTGCTCTGTTTCTTCTAATGGAATTTATTGCTGGTAAAAAACAGCATAACTGACAGTCGTGAAGGCTTTGTAATCCCTGCAGTAATTACTGCCTGGATGGGGTCTGCTGTGAGCTCACCCCTGCTGCTTGTCAATGCCTCTGTCTGCCCTTGGGGCAGTCTCAGAGAAGCCCATGTGTTTCTCAGCCTGTCTTTTAGGACAGATGCTGACCTGAGCTCCTCACAGGCTGCCATGGTTGTACAGATATTCCAGGGTGGCTTGTGACCATGGACTGGTCATGGAAAAATGAAGGTGATGAGTTTATTTTTGTGGGTAATGGCTTGGTGTCTGTTCCCTGAAAATCCTGAGCTGTCATGCTCTTGTAGAGGTTCCAGCTGTGGCAGCAGTAGCTTCTTGCTCTCCAAAAACCATTGTGAACTTTGAAGCAGAGTCATGCACACATCCTGTGAGGACGTTTTCCTTGGAAGAAGGGAAAAATACTTCACTGATTGTCTGGAAAACCTGAGGAAGCCAGTAGTAGCTCTGACCCATCAGGACCTGTTCTGGAAATTCATGCACCCCTCTATGTCGTGGTGTTTTGACTGCTGTCTAAGAAAACTGGTGGACTTTAGAAAATGTAGCAGTTTACTTGTTTAATAGTGCCATCTGAAAATGTGCAATGTATCAGATTTCCCCTCAAGTTTAAAAGTTGGCTCTCAGTTGGTTAGGCTTTGGGTCCAAATTCTACAACTCGGGTTGCATTTTTATGCACTTTTTTGAAACCACAAAGGGTTAGAAAGTTGCTTTAACATCATCTCAACTTTAAAATTTATGTTGTGGTCACATATATTGAAGAGCAGGGATTTGATGCAAGTGATCAAATATCTGGAGACTTACAATTGAGTTGTAAGAGTTAGAAATATTGCTTATCGGTAGACTAGTTCTGGTTTGTTTGGGTTTTATTTCTTGTTTTTAAGAAGTGCTGAAACATTCTGGTCCACATTGCACAAATCCCAAATGTGAACATGAATAAAAACAAGACTTCTTGGAACTTGTGGAACTCATATGGGGCACAAATCCAGAGTATGGGTTTGTTTATTTGCATTCCAGTAGCTCGGAAAACTCAGGCCCTCCAAGTGATGGGAATTGGTAACACATTCTCCTGCTGGCTCCTGCTTTTTGGGCACCTCAGTGCCCAGAGTCTTGCAGCAAACAGGCCTTGCATGCGAGCAAATGTTTTGCATACGTGAGCAAATGTGATAGATAGTGATGTGCTGAAAGCATGGAACCAGATCTCCTTCCTTCCTCCATGGAGATTCAGATACAGCTTCCGCTCTTTGCCTGGACTAGGGGGCTGTTTGTGCATGGTGCTTATTCAAGATTCCTCTTACTTTAAAAAAAAAAAAACAAACAAAGGAAGGAATGGGTAAACATAACTATTTTTCTAGTAGGTATTTTCTAGGAATAGATCTGTCAGGTCAAGCAGCATCTAGTGCTAAATAGGAGCTTCTGCAGTGGCATGATCTGTGTGTGCAGCTGCTTTTCTTAGTTCTGGGAGAGGGATGAATGTATGTGGCTGTGCACATTTCTTCCAGCACCATGCAGGGCTTTTAGAAGTCTCTTATTAACCTGTGTTAACTGGGACAGCAGCGTGCAGAGAGAAAAGCCCGGGCTGAAATTATATTTAGATGTACAGCACAGAAGTTTGTTTGGGATAACTAATTTCCCTGTGGACCTGCTTTTGTTCAGAATGGAGCACTCACTTCTGTGCAGCAAGCTGAAGCTTTTCTTGCTTTTGAGTCAGTGCCCCACGTGCTGCAGACGTGGCACCTGTGTGTGTCCAGCCTGTCTGCTGGTGGCAGTGCCACAGAGAAGCTGTGGCTGTCCCCGAGCCAGGGTTGGCTGACAGAAGATAAGCAAGAAGAAAATCCATGTTGTCTTCCAGAAATGGTGAAAAGTAGAGAAAATAGGGGCTAAGACCCAGCAGTCTTTTTAGGGTAGTGCTCTGTCTTTAGGGCTTGTACAGCACTGGAGTTGGAGCAGTTGACTTGGTACATTTGTTGGAAGAATGCTGACAGATGACCCGTTCAGTAATGAGATCATGTTCTTAATTCATTATGTTTTCCCTCTCCTGATACTGATATCCACCTTTTCCCTTGTCCCATCCTCTTCATGGTTATGCTATTTTGTTTCTTTGTGGGTTTTATGCTACTTCTAGATTTGCTATGATTAGTAAAATTAATGTAATACTGTCTTTGCAATTTGGTTTTTTTTTCTTATCCCTGAACTGTAACACAGTGGTATGAGATTGTTAGTTCTGCACAGATTTTGTACCCACAAACATGTAAGGTTGTCTTAATTTTTGTTTCAGTTCCTTGCATAAGTTTTGCTTTATACTTTTTTATCCATGTTACCTAAGATTTGTTATTTTTTTTTTGCCTTTCTTTTCTGAACTCATTTTTCTTTTCCCATTTTTGTTTCCTCCATCCAGTATCTGCAGATGAAATGGCCACTGCTTGATGTTCAGGCAGGGAGCCTTCAGAGTAGACAAGCCCTCAAGGATGCTAGGTCTCCATCTCCAGCACACATTGTTGTAAGTAAACGCAGAAAGATGTTCTTCCTTTGTTTAAAAAAAAAAAAAAAAAAAAGAATTTGACATTAATGGCAATGGTTGTCATCAGTTTTCTTTTACACAGACCAAAGGAGAAATACCTCAAAACAAACAAATCCCTAACAAGGGATTTAAAAGGAAGGAATGCTTTTGTTATCACTGGGCTGAAATTATGAAATTATCATCCATGTGCCTTGCAGGAGACCAGGGAGTCAAAAATACTCTAAATTTACACAGTGCAGAATTATGTAGTGGCAGTGGAGTCCAGGCAGGCTGGTTTACACATCTGACCTATCTGTGTTGAAGTGAAGAGAGTGAAGAGACTGTCTGAAAAGCTTAGACTTTAGACTGCCTTAGAAAAATCAAAACCAAGCCTATTCTATGCCTTTTACTTGAAGAAATCTTTTCTTATTGTAAAATCCTGGATGAGAGTTGGTCAGGATTTTTACCTGGGTGAAGGCTCAAAAGAGCCAAGTTCAGCAAAGCACATGTTCTGTGTGTTGTGGTGACTTCTCATTTAGTATAAACATTGTTATCAAATGTTTATTACTACCTGCAAAATATGAAACTCTCTTTATAATGAATAGTATTTTAAAAATATTGTTATTTATTAACTTCTAACTTAAATTACCCGAGAACTGAAAATTTTTCTTGTGCTTCTGTTGTGAAAACAATGTTGAGTTTGCAATGTTCAGTACAAATTTACATGAGAGTGGTTTGGGGGTTTATTTTGCTTTCTAAAATAGCTTCCATAGAGATCTAGAAGGAAATGGTTTGTTTATGTGGTGATTTGCAAGAGCAGAGATATGCAATGGTCCATCCTCACCCACAGCCAGTGTCAGGGCCATTTATTGTTAAGGAGCATCTTAGCTCTGACTATTCACCTGGGACTTTTACCTCTGGAGAGAATGGCAGGTACTGGGTTAGAATATTTCTTCTGAAAAGAATTCATCATCAAGTTTAATGTGATTTTTTAAAAAACTTCTTTACAACCATTGGATGAGAAGGTAAATGCCAGGAAAAGAAACTGTTCATTCTTTACTCCTTGCTCTATAGTCTAGAGCTGACACTGCTTGTAGATCATCCAAGGCACACATTGGTTTTTCTAGAAATCTCAAATCATACTAAACATTTTGAGGTGCTTCTTTTTCCATTGTTGTCTCTTTAAATTGAGAATTGTCAGCCCATTGTGATGAGTGTCATAATTCTTTATTCAAAAGGAAAAAAAGATTTCCTATGTTTTAGAATCCATGGCTTCTAAACCATCCTTCAAACCATCAGAGAGCAATTGGAACAAGACTGGTATCTGCCCAGTTAATATCCAGTGTTGGCTGCTTCACTTTTCCAGAATTACTTTGCTTTTCCTTCCTGTCCACTTGGGCTGTCACTGGAGGAAGAGATCAGAGGAAAGATGTCTGGCTGCTTAATCAGAAATCTACAGTCATCAAAACCTGCCATCATCTTACTCCTAATAAGAAATGAGCTAGAGAAACTTTCCTATTTTAATTCTTTTCTTTTTCCTGCTGTGCCAGAGGACTGACATGGGGTGGGGATGTTCCTGTAGCTCTGGAATGGTGGAGTGGTGTCAGGCTCCTAGGAAGAGATGGAGAGGGAGCAAGAGGCTTCTCCTGGGGAGGGCAGGATGAGTTTGGTTGGGATCACCTGAGCTTCCCAGTGCTGAGCATCCACTGTCCCTAAGCTTCCTGCCCCAGGAGAGCAGACACTTGCCTTTAAAACCCAAAGCAGCCTGTGGTGCTGAGGGGTTTGGCTGGGGTCTCAGCTCCCCTGACCCTCTCCAGCCCTTCCACCCAGGTGTGGGTGAGGTCGAGATGAGTGCTCAACAAAATATACAAAAAGGGTTCAAAAACGACAATCATTTTGGAAAACGAAGCGAAACCTGCTTCCAGGGAGGCTGAGGTTGATCTGCTTTGTGTTTGACCATTTATGGGGTTCTTATGGATCTCTTTAAAAGCTGTTTCACTCTGCTATTCAATAAAAAGCATATTTACCATAGCAACCACTTAGGCCATGAGGAACATATACTACCTCCGAGATGGAGGCCACCTTCCCAAAGAGCCACAGCTGGCATTTGTAATGTGATCTTTTGTGCTACTTACAATGTAGGAGGGAGGGGGAGAGCAGTGGGTTTTTGGGAGTGGGGGGGGGGAGGTTCTGCAAGGCTTAATGTTTATTTCTAGCAGCAAACTGTTTTGCCTTGTTCTGTTAAAATATATAAATAAGGGGCAGCTTTTTCCACCCTTTTTCCTGGCACCGACCCCAGGCCACATTAATTTTGCGGAGTGAAAATGGTCTTTTTTTTTTGTTGGTTTTTTTTTTGGGTTTTTTTTTGTAGTTTTTTTTTGTTGTTGTTGTTTGTTGGGTTTTTTTGTTTTGTTTTGTTTGTTTGTTTTGTTTTTGGGTAAATAAAATTAGAGCGGGTAATGGCATTTGTGGGAGATAAAGTGGCTGCAGATGCCAGTTGGCCTGGGATGTGTCAGGCATCTCTGGTGTCCCCATTGCTGCTGCTGTGCCTGCCCACAGCACCTGGGACCTGGCTGCTCTTGCACAGGGCTCTATACCCACTTGTGAAAACACAGTTAATCTTTTTGTGGAACAGTAATGGGTATTTCATGGGTGTCCTGATGCTTCTGTACAAGTGTAACATGTGGGGATAGAAACTGGTTCTCTACCCTGGTTGCTGTGTCTAGTCTACCCATCAAGTGTACCCATGCCAGTTTTTCATCTTCAGATCAGTTGGGCTGCCCTGAAGATCTGTAGGAAAATGCTAACACCTGCAAATCACTTCTTATCTTTCCCCTATCTCTGAAATCAGGATTTGAGGCTAATCTTCATAGCTGGATTACAAAGAGAGGAAAGGAGAGTGTGGCAGCTTGGGTTCCTTTCTCCCCCCCAACCTGTTTTTTCTTTCCTTTTTTTTCCCCCCCACTTTCTTGTTTTTCTCTCCCCCCTCCCCACAGTATTTATTTTCACCCTTCCTTTTTTTTTTTTTTTTTGCCTCCCCTTTTTTTAACACTCTTTCTTCTCAGTGCTTGGCTGTGACAACCACAAGCTCTGTGTCAGTTTTTACTCCCAGCTCCAGTGAAACTCCCCTTAGGAGTTCAGCTTAATGACTCAAGGCTACATAACATGGCCGTCTGTAATGTCTAAAGTAAAATCTGTTCTGTTTGTCAGCCATCCTCCTTTCAGGTTTGTTTAAGAACATTAAGTTAAGACTACAAAAATTGAAGCAAAAGACCAGCATGAATAATTTGGCTGGATTGCTGTCCCCAGTGCCGAGGGCTGGGTTAATACTGCTTTTTCATGGTGCTTGAGAGAGTCTCCAAGGTCTGTAATGAGAAACAGAATATTAAACTGAAATTATGTTCAGTATGTCTTGAGGAAGGTACAGCATGAGGCTCCATTTAAGACCAGTTCATTTATTTACATTTAGGTGCTTCACTCATCTGGTAAGACTTTTTGCATCTTGCTCTGGCACAGTCATGCTGCTTATCTGTGTCCAAAGGTGAAAGGAAACTGGGGCAAAAATTGTTTTAATAGTATATTATTAAGCTTGCTAGGTCAAAATTTTGAATTCAGCCTGCAGATAGTACTATTATGAGGCTGGGATATTTTAAAAGCTTTTTTTGTGGTTATTTCCCCTGGTTTTTTTTGCCGACTTTTGATTTCATTGAAGGCATTAAGGTTTTGTGAAACAGTCTTAGTAGGAAGTTTTGGGTGTAAAGCAGACTTCAGCTTGCTCTCAGGGGATGGGGTGCTAGTTGTCCTGAAGTCCCATGGTCAGTGTGCACCTGGTTTGATCCACATGTGTGCTGCCAGCAGGGTGATAAGGATGGGAGATGGGTGATGTAGGAGTGGGAGTCTCACATGAACATTTTGTGTTGCAGCCTGGACAGGAAGGTGAAAATGAGCAAGGTATGTCTTTGGAGGATCTCTGAAATCTGCTCACTGCAGAAAGCAAACTCCTTTAAAACCTTTTATATCTGTGTACATTCCTGCAACCTTAAGAAGAAAACCAGTGCCGTTCTTCCCTGTTCTCTGCAAAGTAAATACTCTGATTCAGCCTCTTTTGGGCAGGAGTGTGGGTGAAAGACCAGTCTTGGGATCCTGCCTCCTGCAGGCTGTGCAAAGACTTGCTTTTAGCTTCCTTCTTGGCAGAAACATTCAGAAGCCAAGATGATGATGGCTTGGTACAATATATTCCTTATAAAATACTAAGGGGTTTAAAAAATTCCTGCATTTTGAAGTAAATGTCAGTGTTAACCTCGGGGGGAGGACTTCCAGTACTTTTTGGCCTAATATGTAAGGAACACAGCCATATAGTAGACTGAATCACCAAGAACAAAGAATCACTGTGCAGTAGTGTATCTATTTTTTTTTCTTCTTCTTCTTTTTTTTTAAAGAAAAAATGTTTTTTCAAAACATAATGTGACAAGCAAAACTGAAGGCAAAACCATCTGAAACATACTGACTGTTCTCAGCCTCTTCTCTGAGGGCATCTGGGACCTCTGGGTGGTTTGGAGAGATCAGTTTTTTTTTTCCCAGAGCAACTGGAGTTGAAGTCTGCCCTGCCTGTTCCCTAATTTTTTTGTCTAATGTGGTTTGTACTTCTGCATTTTAAAGAAAAAACAAAATACCTACTAATAACAGTTAGGTTTATTTTAGGCAGATTTTAAAATGCACCTTCAGTGTCCCTCCAGACAGGCTGGAAGTGGGGTGCATCCAGACCCCATGTGTCTCATATGTATGGAGCCATCTGGAACCATAATCTTGCAACTTCCACTCACAGTGCTCTGAGAGGGCTTTTAAAGCTCTTGCTTTGTTTGTCTTTAATGTTCTGTTGTAGGGAGGCTGTTCTTCCTCTGCAGTAACCTCTTGAGATGTTCGTGGATTGCAGGCTGCCTGCAGGATGACAGGAACCTCTTCTGTCCCTAGAGATCTGCAGGGTGATCAGGAACACTGTGGTGTTGTGGGGGAAGGACTTGGCTGGGCATCATTGATGTCAGTGCCTGGTGTTGAGAGGGACATGTTGTGGTCAGGAGGAGAGGGCTGTGTCTGAGCTGTCCTGGTGCCTGGTCTGTCCATCCCTGATGGCTGGTAGGTCATGGACACCCAACATGCAGATCCCTGGGACTCACACTGCAGAAATACCCACGCAGACTTAATTGGAAAGCTCCTTGAGTGACTCTCTCCTTTTTAAATACTCTATACTTTATTTGGCTAATTGCTTTGGCAATTGCAAAGTAAATAAAATGTTTCATTAATACATGCCCAAAAGTATGCAAACGTCTTGTCCTGAATTTTTGGAGCTTCTTGGAATTAAGCCACAGAACAAATTAAGCTTGCTGAGAATTTTGTGGCTGAATCTTTCACCACTAATTCCTTTTGATTTTCTTTTGTTGTGTTTGAAGAAATCCTGTGTACAAACCAGAATGTTTGGGGCTAAGTATAGAATTCACCTACCGGCAGCCCAATAAAATTGTTTTGGATGGGTTCCTATAAAACACACCCATTATATTCAGTACCCATTAAATATGAATGGAAACCTAGTGCTTGGTTTGTGTAGACAGCAGAAGAAATGTGGGCTCCTTGAAAGTAATTCACTTGGTAATTCGATATGTTTGTGAAGTAGTTCAGACTTTAGGGGGCTGCTTCATGGCCTTGTGTTTACTCTGTAACACAATGTCCATGGTCTACAGCCCTCCTTTCAGTACTGGAGGGAACTCCTCTGCTGTAATGCTGAGATTGGGGAAATGTGCAGGCTTGTACCTCATACTGTGAAGTGTGCAGGAATTTAATGCTTCTGCAAACATCAGTCAGCACTAAAGCACCTTCAGAAGCCACCTTGGGGCTGGATTGGCAGCTGGGATGAATTGTCACGCTTGGTTGTAGTCAGGAGATCTGTGAGTAGTTCCAAGAACTCTGAAGTATTTGAATGCTAGGATATTTCAGCTGTGAATAAATGCTGTAAAATGTTGGTACTGCCAACCCCAATTGTTCTAGGATCATGAGTCAGGCCTCAAAAGATCATGGGGATTTATGGGGGGGGGGGTTGCGTCTTGTTTTTGTTTGTTTTCTGTTTCTTAAATAATACATTTTGTATTCTCTTTATTTGTTCTGTTTCCTGAGCCTGCAGGGTATACTCTGCTCAATCTCAAACTTTTCTCTATGGCAGTTTGTGAGCTTGCTGTGTGCTGTAAGCAGAGTCTGAGGTTCTTCCCTAAACACTCGACTTCAAGGCTACCATGCCTTGAAAAACAGCAAGGACTGCTAGACTGGCTGTAAAATTGTAGGAGTTAGCAACCCTAAGTGTTGCTCCAGGAGAAGGCAGCTGAGTAGGGTGTTAGGGTAGGCTTGGCCCAATTAGACCCTCATCTGTTGAGCATCCATTTCTTGTGAATCATCTGGTTTGACTTTGGGAAAACCTGGTCCTTGGTGCTGGCAAAGGCTCTGGCTTTTGGGTGCTGGGGTGACTTACCTTGTGATGGATGGCTGCAACATTTCCAGCAGGGTCAGGCTTCTCTAACACCACTAGGGATGGCTCAGCAGGTCCTTCTGAAGCTTCAAGTTTATAGCTTTGGATATTGCAGTGAACCAGCAGCAGTTTTGGTTACCTGAAGAGGCTGTGCAGTCTTGCATATAAGTTGGAGCCTTGAGATTTGACATTTTGGGTTGTTATGACACACCAAAGTATATCTCTCTCTGACACATCTGAGTATTGAAGCTCTCTGGGTGAAGAGGAAGCAAGACAAAAGATTGCTCATCAGATCACCTTAAGAACGATGTAGCCGTGCTGCCTTCAGTGTGGTTGGAAGTGCATCTACTGCAGGATTCCTTCCTGTATCCTATGAAATAAGCCCTTATGTCCTTAATATGACACAAATAGGATACCTAAATTCTGGCCATTTTTGACTAGTTACAATAAACCTGCAGAGAACAACATTTTGAGAAACCTACACAGGGAAGATGATTTGGTATTTCAGCACAGAGGAGCGCAAGCTGCATTTTGAATTCAATCACATGGCAGCTTGTCACGCTGAAGCATGCATGTTAAATGAACTTCTAGGGACTTGTGTGGGCCTACAATTAAATATCAGCAGGCCATCAGCTCTCCAGCAGAAGGGTGGTTGTGCCAGGTGGAGCGGGAGGACGCAGACGGTCGGTCCCCAGAGCCCCGGGCGGGCGCGAGGGCTGCAGCGGCAGCAGCTCGGCCTTGGCAGCGGGCGAGGAGCCGCAGCAGCGCCGGGTGATGCTGCAGAGCCAGATGGGTGAGCCTGTCAGATCAAAGTTGATGTGTACCGAGGGTGGCAGACTTGGCAGGGCCGCTCGCCGCAGGTCCTCCTCCCCGCGCACCCTGTCTGCAGCTGAAGTTTGTGGCTGGATTCAGTCTGGAGCTTAGAGAAGTAGGTACTGAATAATGCAGCCTCTTCTGGAGCCAGAGCCTGTGCTGACTGGAGCAGGAGCAGCCATCATGTGTAGAGCAGAAGGTTTAATGGGTATGATGTGGGCCTGGCACTTATTTTCCCCCAAATTTCTAGAACCACAGTCTTCCCTTACCTGTCCAGCTTTGGGCTTGTTGAGGCAGAATGGAAAAGCCCAAATACCCAGTGGAAGTGGCTGTCTCAGAATAACTATTCCTCATTATCTCTCCATGCGGCCACTCTTATTCAGCAGTAAGAGGTCCTTTGTGTGGTTTAGCTTAATCCGCTTTGGAAACGGATTAAGCTAAATCTCACAAAGGAACTCTTAGTGCTGAATAACAGTGTCCACACGGAAAGATAATTCGAAATAGTTGTTTTGCGTTTTTCAATTCACACTTGAGCATAAAAACTTTCCCCGTGCAGATGAGCCTACTTGAATAGGAACCACCTATTTTCTGTCTAAACAAGGTCTGTGTGCTGTGTCCAGGTGCTATAGTAAAGTAAACAGCACGTATTTTTCATTAAAAAGAAAGGAAGGAAACTGACATTGCTGGGCTCAGGACCATTTTTTTGCCAATTTGCTCGAGGATTATTACTTTTCTCACCAGTTCATGTGGTTTGGGATTAGATTATTCATGGGATGCTTTACTTTCTGGAATGTGTAGAAATTTCTGCTTTCTCTTGTGAAAGAAACTGGAGCTGCCTTGTAAGCCACTGCATAAAGAGAAGGAGGGATGCTTTCTGCTCTGCCCTATGCAGACCTGTTTGGCAAGGGGCAGACCCATTTTGGAAAGCCTTTGGGGAGTTAGAGATGTTACAATTAACAAGGAGTGATTCCTTTGTAAAACAAGCTCCCACCCCAAATCTGTCCCCAAGCAGTGTTCTGTGCCTATTTTCACAAAAGGAAGATAGAAATAAGTTGTCAAACAGATTTTGGGTTTGGATATGCAGTGGCCTGCTGTCAGGTATTGGGTTCCAGGGGAATTTACTTGGAAGCTTTGCTCATATCTAATAGATACCTGTGAGTAAAGTCATTGAGCACTTTACCAAAGTGGGGAAGCTTTGCTCACTCTTCTGTTTCACCGGTCTGGCCAGAACAGATGCTAAGTAACTTCCCTAGTTGATTTTGAGAAACTGATGATTTCCACATCAGGATTTCAGAGGCAAGCAAAAAAGCCTGTAGCCCCACATGAAAGCAAAAAAAAAAAAAAAACCCAAACAAACAAAAAACCCCCAACCAAAACAAAAAAAAAAAAAAAAACAACAGAAACTGTAGTAGTTTTTGAAATCTAAACCTAAAATCCTTACATCTTATCAGACCTTAGGGGAAAGTTACTTTTGGTGTCATTTAGGTCTTTGTGTCAGATGTACCTTATACATCATGTCTTGGAATTAGTAAATTTGGGGGAGCTGGACCAGTCCTTCCTCTACCTTGGCTGGCAGTAGCCATGCACCCAGGCCCCCATCTATAGGAATGATATGTGCAAAATGAGGGATAGGCTGGTAGCTGGTCAGGGACATGCAAGGTGTGAACACATATGTTTGTGTGTTGACAAGAGGAGGGGGAGTTTTCTGACTAACCTCCCTGATGGAAGTAAGAAGTAAGCAAGTTTTGGGGTTTGCTTTGAAGGGTTTTTTTTTAAGTTTTTTCCTCCAACTTTATCCCTCTACCTTCTTGGTACAGATTAAGGACCTGATGGTGACCCTGGGCCCTGCAGTGCAGGCCTGCAGAAAGAGTTGCAGTTTCCTAGGAGAGGCGAGTGGTTCTTTAACATGCGTTTTTCCTTTTGGCACGACTCAAAGACTTCTCAACTGCTATTACTGTGGAAACTAGCTTCCCCTTCCTTTTTACTCTTTAGGCCTTGATTCAAGAAATCATTAAACATGCGTTGATGTCCATCGGTGTTCAGGACAACACTTAAGCATGTGCTCAAAGTGCTGTCTTGTGTAGTGATGCTTTTCTGAGTTGGGGTGCTTGAAATGAGCATTTACATGAAATAAAGTCCCTTCCTGAGAGACAATTGTGGCCTCTGCCTGTCCCCCAGCTACTGAAAAGAAAGAGGAAGAGAAGGAATAGTGCGACCTGAACTCTTCTCCCCTGGAGCTTGTCCTTGTGCTGACATATTTCTTCCCAGGGCTGTAGGAGGAGTAGTAGAAGAAAAATTCAAGAAGGATTTCGGTCTCTTGATGCCCACTGGGAAATGAACAAAATCTGAACATGGTCTCCTTCCCTGGCTGAAAGAATAATGTCTGGGAAAGGAAAGAAAACAAAAAAAAAGTTGCCCTAATCTGTGCCTGCAGAGCTCTGCAATGTCAGTATTGAGTGCTGTGGGCATGTGACTGCCCTGTAATAAAGAAATGATGTTTTATGGAGGAAAGCAGAATGAAGACACCTGAAAGCCACCAGACTTTCTTACTATGCACTTATGGCTCCTACCAAGCAGCTGCATGGAAGCCATATCATTAGAAAACCCCAAATGTCTGCAGTGAAGCTTTCCCTGGCAGCAGAACTTCTGTCACTGCATGTTGGGCATGTCTACGTGGTTAATTAAGATTAAGCAAGCAAGAGTTTGAATTGCTAAAGCCATAACTGCTCCACATTGACTTCTCATGTCCATGCTTTTCAGGCATGTCCAGCTCTTTGGACGGAAGTAGTTTACAGGACATGAAATAACCTGCTCCTTATTAAAGGGCTCTGATGGCCAGGACGGGTTACTTTGGGATAAGCTCCGGTGTGAATCTGAGGCAATGCTGGTTGCTCCACAATTGCTGCCCGAGGGGTAAACGTGAGGCAGCAGCTGCCATTTGGGCTGAAGGTGTCTAGCATGTGGCTGGGCAGTTAGAGAGGTGCTGTAAGGCCTTGCTGGGCTCACCCTGCAGTGACTTGTTCTGCTCGTCATGCCCGGGGCACGTCCAGGGAGCGTCCGCTCACACCGGAGATGGACTGTTAAACTCCATTCCTGCACGGACAACTTGGGCACCTCAGGTCACTGCTCTGAGGAATCTCTGGGGTGACTAAACAGTGAGAAGGTGTGAGGGAAAGTGTGTGCAGTCACAGCACTGGTGGTAGAGGGGAACAGCCAAAGAGCTGGTGCCATGTTCTTGTCGGGTCAACTCAATCTGCTCCACACCTGGGTGCCCAGCTGGGCTTGGGACTCTTGAAATAAAATATCACCCTGCTCTTGTTTGCTGGTGGTTGGACTGGGGGCCTTAGTCTGGGGTTGGAAAATTAGGTACCCTTCCCTTCCCAGGTGCCATTTAAGCATGATAGTGCCTTCTCCCTGTGGACAGAGTTTCATTGATGTGACTGCGTAATGAGCAGGTCAAAGCGCTTGGTGCAAATTAAAGATAATTTCATTATCATTTTACTGTTACCTGTATTTAGGAAGATGTAGTAGACAAGGAACTGTCAGTAAAGCAGATTGCTGTCACTGCCTCAGAGTGCCCAAATCCAGGGGAGACGGGGCTGTGCAGTGCCCACAGCAGCAGTTGGGTTGCTGTACGTGCGTGGTGTGACGGGCACCGTATGCTCACGTCCCTTTCCCAGGAAGGTAACGTGTTCTGCATATCAGATCATGGCAAAGCTGGAAGCGATGTACAGCTCCCCTGAGTCTGAGTTCACAGTCCAGACTGGTAGGCTAGCCTGTCTTTGACATGCATATTTAATGCTGTAGTTGTCTTTGCATATTTTGCTGGAGGGGACTAAAAGCAAAAAAAAAAAAAAACCCGAACCTGGTTGCTCACCTGTCCTTCAGCACAGGTGAGCTTTGCACTTTTTCCCTTGGACATCTGTGAGACATTTAAAAGAGCATCATGAGTTCCTGACATCAAAGAGTTAATAGCAGTGAGTGGGTACAATAGCTCATTAGGACTTAAACGTGGGCTGCAAACTCAGAAATCTTGATAATTTTGGTCTATAAGGACACTGAACTTTCAACCCTAGTTCAGCAATAATAAATGCCTGTTAAGTAAGGCTTCCTTTTATGAAGAGAGGGTGGATGGATGCATTTCAATGGGCTTTAAAAGTCTTGCTACTCATTTCAGCGTCTGCTGGCCGAATGCATCCGGGCATGGGAAGGCATTTCAAGATCTGCACAAAAAGCACTTTGAAGTATAACCTTTGTGAGCATCTTAGCTAAACCTGGCTGCAGTTGGAAGCAGCACTTTATCTATTTATTTATTTGGGAAGTATTTTTATTTCAAAGTTGCTTAAAAAAACAAAAACAAAAAGCCAAACCAAAAATAAACCTGTGAGCAATTAAATGAAAATGCAGTTTTGAAACTTTGACCCAAAGTGAAAGGTGATGGTGTACATTTGCTTTTCTCGTGGATGTTTTCATAACCAAATATATCAGTGCTGATTTTTAAAAGCGGGGAATGTGAAGCTGTGCTTTGGGATAGTGCTCAGGGAGCTGCTCAGGCTGACAGCCCTGCCACCCTGGAGAGGAGGGGCTCAGGAATGTAGCCATCCTCTAGCCCATGGTGGCTGTGCCCACAGGAATCCTAGCGAGGAGCTCCAAAGTCTTTTAACAGCCCAATTGTTTACCTGTAGAAGGCTCCATTATGGGGACCAAGATCCGAAACAACTCTTAGAGTGGCTTCAAGTTCCCATTTCATAAGTTGCAATCTTCCTTGCCTTGAGTTCACAGGTCTTGATTCAGACAGGCTTCTGCTGAGGTCCTACATGAGAGCTGAAGTTTGTGTGTGTGTGTGTGTGTGTGTGTGTGTTTTACCTCGCCTCTCAGAGAGCACGAGGGAGACCTCCGTGAAGAGAGTGACAGGGTTTGATATAAACCAGCAGGACTGCATTGCTGCCATTATTCGACAGTAAACCCTTTCACAATGCCATATGCTGCGCATTCCAGCGCAGCAGCCGAGGGTGTGATATAGTTAAAGCACACTCGGCAAACAGGAAACGCTGGTGACCGCTGTGTGTGCTTTTCATGGAGATAAAGTATTGAGAGCGTAACGGAGGGGAAAAAAAAGTGCTGGGAATGGGGGGAGAGGACGGCAGGGCTGAAGGAGAGGGATGTAGTTTGGGATGTATTTTGGGCTCCGGTCATTATGGAAACGCAGGCAGGAAATGCAGCTGCGAAGCAGCGGAGAAAAAACACTGCTTTTCTCCAAGATGTTTGCTTTACTCCATTACATGTATTTTCGAGTTTGCTGCTGGGTAGTGAGAGTGGATGTGTGTGGTTTGGGTTTTTTTCAGGGTGTTTTTCTTTTTTTTTCCTCCTTTTTTTTTTTTTTTTTTTTTTTTTTTTTGTTTTGTTTTGTTTTTTTTAATTAACTTTATTTTATTTTTAAAGTTCCTGCCACTCTGGCTTAGTATCCAACTCCCTTCCCCTCTACCCTACCCTGGTTAATAATGAAAGGCTATTTTAAGGGACTGGAGGTCAGTAACAGATATTTCATACTCCAGGAAAATGTGGACAGCGATGTTTAACCTAAGCACAGTTATTTTCCTGGGCCATGGCTCTGCAAAGGGCATTGCAAAGCCTTCTCAGAGTTAGGAAGTCGCTGTTGCAGGGCCGGGAGGAAGGCAGGGGGATGGGACCAACAGGTCCTCAGATGGGGAGAGCTCTGAATCATAAACACACCATAGCTTTAATAAAATAAATGAAGTGGAGCCTTTTCAGACGAGGGCAGACTGTATTGGGGCAAGCCAGGCTTTTAACGTTGGGAGTGAAAATTGACAGGCTGAGAACTGGGACATAAACAAAAATGTCAGGCCCTGGGAGTCTTGTTCACTGGACAATGTCTCAATTGTTTCAGTGATTTTTCGCAGGCAGCGGGGGATAGTGGGAGATTTAACTCTTTACTGGCCATGTAGGAGCTGGAGGTGCTTGCAGAGTGAAGAAGTGGCAGAGAAGTGCATTTTTGTTTGGAAATGATTAAGCATGTCAGTGGGTGATAAGGGAAGGTCACACTGTTCTCTGCAGACTTGTCTGCTGTTAAAGTTGGGCTTTACACTTCCTTAATTTTATTTAGGCTTTGCTCCCTGTTTGGAAAAGCATTTTTGGGGTTTTTTTCCCCTTGTAAATGTTTTTTACCTTTTTATCAGAAAAATGAGATCGTGGGGCAGACCAGTAGATATATAAGAAGAAGGGAAAGTGTGCGTGTGTTACATTTTTTGAAAATTAATACTTCTTCATTAAATGGCTGACAGGCAAGCTTGGTATTTTAAGGCTGTCTAGATTATTTGGAACAGGCTGAAATGTGAGAGAGGGAATACCCTTTATTTTTTTAACTGCTTCAGTCTTTTGCTTAAGTCTCAAAATAAAAAGCCGTCTTCAAAGAAGGCAGAGGAGAGGCGAGGAGCTTAGCTGTCTCATCATACTTTTGCTTTATTTATTATAAAAACAAACATTGAAACCTGTTGCATACCAGCCTGACATGGGCAAGGTCCAGAGAGCTGTAACTGGTAATTCTTTACTCATCAGATCTTGAATGTGTGTTTTGTTGTGGGCAAGGGGGAGGAGGGCGGGACACAAACCAAAGTTGCTTCTTCAGGGCTCAAAAGCTGTTGAGGTTTATTTGCAGGAAGATAAACCTCTTTTAATAAAATGTGGGTCTTGTCTCAGTTGAGTGAAGTTGAAACATTTTGCAGGCTGGAAGCCAACTCACTTGGAGTGCAGCAGCCCGGTATTAAAGGTCTGGGATGTGCTGAGGTTGCTTTAACTTAATTTATGGAATAATAATGTATCCCATTTTTGTGTCCGTGCATCCTCTGTCTGCTTTGTGTTTGGATGCATGTTTGCAGCCCCACACTTTCTCCTGCTTTCACATTTGTCCTTCCCCAGCCCCTGCCTGCTGCTGGTGGGCAGGCAGGAGGCGGGGAGCATCCCAGGGCTCTCCCCAGCCTTCCTGCCAGGCAGGAAATTGCCTCCTCCTTGAGTGCTGCACGCAGTAATGCAGCAAAACTTGTGCTCATGGGCAGGCTGCTCCCCAAATTCCTGCTTGGGAGATACAGTGTCCTGTGTGATAAGGATGGGGAAAGTAAGCTCGTGCTCTCCAGATGCTTCCGTGTGTGGTTCACATCGATGGGGGAGAGAGAGGAGGGTGAAAACAATGGCAGTGTCCTATTGAAACAGGCTGTTTCCAAAGGCCAGAGCACAGGCAGTAAATTGCTGTCCCTTCAAGAGTCTGGCCAGGACTGGAGAGAGTGGGCACTAAAAACACATGCTAAAGCTTCTGTGGAAAATCTGGCTCCATATGTGTTTTGAAGTGATGTTGGTTTCAGAGATTTAGAAAACAAAAGTTGTTGACAGGTTGGAGCAGTTGCTTCCCTGAGTAAGTATCCTGAGTAGAGCTGGATTTAATAATTTATAATTAATCATTCGTGCAGCAAAATGAATTGCTCTTCCTGTAAGTGAAGGATCACTGAAGAGATCGTGATTTTTTGTGGAACTTTGTTTGTTACTCATACACAAGTCTCAGCTTTTTGTCTTGGAGATCATCCACAAGCAGTTCCTGAGCTGGCTGGTGTTGGGGCTCCTCTGAGCAGAGATGGGGAACATGTGATACATTTCCGTCCCCTGGGTTGAGCAGTGAGTGATACTCTTTAATTAATAAAAGTTTATTTTCCATGAAGATTCTCCAGAACTTGCATAAATTCACCATCTTGGCAAGTGTCCTTACCACTGAATTAAATTACTGGTGTAGTCACAGAAAGCAGTTAGCTTTGTCACTTAATGAATTTCTCCTATTTGCTGCAGAGCACAGCGTAATGCTGGTCTAGCTCGGGTTGCTGTGGTTTTGTATGTTATAAACACAGAAGTAAAGAAATCAGTAGTTTGAAGCATTTTTTTAGGAGTATTTTGAAATTTCCACCTCTTTCTAGTCATGAATAACAATCCTACTTTGATTTGAAAATAAACTCATTACTGGTAATAACAGCCTACAAGAGATCTCTGCTTCTCTGCTCCTCCTCATCTCCTAGAGAGACATAACTGCTGTTCAGGTGAAACAATGCTATTTTTAGTGCCAATGCAGAACATGTTCACAAGATGTCTGCTATGCAGCTGGACAGCCCATCTCTGTGTCTGTTTGGTTGCCACAATAGTTTTCAGGGCTGCCTGTTCCTGGACATCCCAGTTAGCAGATAGTTAATTCTCTAGTTTAGATGAACTGGTATGTGAAATAGGGGGACACTGAGGAGAAAATGCTCTTTGTAGCTATGTGTGGTGTCTATAACCCTTCAAGGTATGCTCAAGGCTGCTCAATTGTCCAGAATGAACAGCATCTTTAACCTTTGCTTGTGTTATAAGGTTTTGGTGAGGTGTAATCAGCAGGTCATCTGCTCTGCTTTGTCTCCCACCCTTGTTCTAAGACGTGCCTGGACGAGCCCATAGAGCTTGGGCATTGTGTGCTCTCATGTCCCTTCACCTCATAAGACCTGGATCCTGCTGGTGGAGTTTGGGAAGCTAGCAAAGCAAGAAATGGGCTAAGTCACACTTTGGAAGAGTTGAATGCTGTTTGCCTGCCTTCTGGAATGAGCACGTGCTGGGTGGTGTAAGTGTTTGGATACTTCTTGTTGCTGTGCTTCTCCTGTGAGTATTGACTCAGCCTGGTCAGATACAGGTGTGGTGGTGGTTCAGTGAAGGGCTCAGAGAAACACCCCTGTTGTTCTGGTTGGGTGTTTGGAGGTGTGATTGAGAGCTGACACAGATCTGAGATATGGCCACTGAAGCAGGGAGCAATCCCTTCCCTGTGCTGTCAGCAGGAGAGCTGTACCTCTGAGGGATGAATGACTCCTGCATGGCTCTGCACCCACGCTGCCCTTGCACTGGGTGCCTCCTGCCTCTGTGAGGAGGGAGGAAAGGGCTTTTAAATTCCCCTTTTGCTGCTTGAACATCTTCCCCGTGCAACCTTGGGGTAAACATGGACATTTGGTTTGTCAGGAGTCTTCCCTGCAGGCCACTTCTCACCAGCATCTGCTGCACCCACATGTTGAGGTGGTGGTGGAAGTTCTAGATAATGGTACTTTGCACAAGTGCCATAAAAACCCCAGGCTCCCTATCAGTCCCTGGGGGAAGAGGGAGCTTGGCATTATTGCCCTCATTTATGGGCAGAAAGGCTGAGATGCAGAAAGGTTAAGTGGATTGCCCAAGCCCACACACCAGTGTCTGATCTCAGATTAGACCTGGAGTTTTCTGGCACTTGCTGTCATTGTGCAATCAGCTGGAGTGTGTTGCCCTCATGAGATGCTCCTTGTCAAGCATGGAAACTTCATGCAAAGCCTTTCAAAACATGCAGAGAGACCCTGCTTCAGAGACAATGCTGTTCGCTTCTGTTTATATTTTACAGCTCCTTCCAAGAGGCAAAAAAATTGCCTTCAGTGGAGAAAGTTCAGACTAAAACACTGTTTAACTAGTGGTGGCATCTCCACAGCTGGGCAGGCTGTGAAGGGTTGTGTAACCTGGCCTGAGAAGCACTCAGGTGAAGCAAAGAAGTTCTGCAGTACCAGCAATTTTTTACAGCTTTTAGGGAGAGAAAGCACAGCAAGAAGCTCCTGTCTGTGAGAAACAATGCCCCATCTTGAGGAGCTACTTGGTGTGTGAGGGTGCTTTTGTTGGAGAATGAGTGCCTCTGCCTAGCACAGAGTAATTTGCTTTCAAAGTAGATTAAACTGAACTGGGAGGATGTTGTTAATCTGAAGCTGTGGGTTCTGCATCTGTATTTGATCTGGAATAGATACTCTCATTTAAAATTGCATTTGTATATTCTAGGTTGATTTATCTTTTTCATATGGAGACAAGGCCTCATCTCTCAAACCACAATTTGGTTGAGATACTGAAATTACCAGCTTATTCAATGGGGGTGTCAGGCAACTCTTTTCCTTTGTTAGGTGATGCAGGTTTTCAGAGGGATCATTTCCAGTACTCTCCAATGGTGGCTTTGAATGGGCAATATCCGAATTATTTCCCTGGATTCCCAGCAGTAAAACTGGCTGTGGCTATGCACAAATTTGCCTGTCTAAAAGAAGTGAATGAAACTGGGCTGGAGGAACATACTGGGCCACTGCTGAGGTTCCAGAGGAGGCTGTTGGAGTGGTGTCTGTGTCTCCAAAGAGCAGAGCCAGAGGGTGGCTGGGTGCAGGCTGCAGGGCGGGATGGGGAATGCCGGTGTGTCAGTGGGAAACCACAGGGTGTGCTGTGGGGCTGGCACTGCCAGGGAGCTGCAGGGACAATGAGTCTGTGGTAGGCAGTCACTGATACCAGGGAGCCCCAGCTAATCTTGGTTTTGTGTGGTGTGGTCTGTTTGGATTAAAATATGAGAGTTGGGGCTTGTATTTTATTTTATTTCTTTTTTTTTTTAAATTGTGATCAGCTGGTCTGGGGTCTCAGAACTCATCATTTAATATCTTCATTCCACTGAGAAAACAGGAATAGCCTCCTCACATACACACTTTAGGGTGGAAATAGCATGCATAGGCCAATTTCTGAACTTCACACCAAGCCCTTATGCCAGTTGAGTCACTGCATTTGTTTTGCAGGCTATTAATTTTCAATTTCAGTGGTGGAAATATGCCTCTTCTGGGTTGGTAGGTGACACATCCCTGCACATACCTTATTGCAATGCTGGGTGATCCTGGCAGCCCACCTGGCAAACTCCAGGGGAGCACTTTAGTCCCAGACCCGCCTGGGCAGTGGCTTAGGGCAGTGCCCCCTCTTTGCTGAGCCCAGATCATAAGGCTGAAGATGGATCATGTGTTCTTTTATGGGACTTCCCCCACCTTGCCCTGTGACCTGTTTGTGTGACACTCACTGTATGGGACGAGGGCGTTGTGCATTGTCACATGGCGAGTTCAGCATTCACAGGTGACAGCCAGAGATGTACCCTGTGCTCAGAACTGTTACACCATGGTGGAGGATGTCATACAGTGTCCAGAGATGCTTCCCCTTCCCCCACTGCCCACATGCCAAAATAAATATCTGATATGAAAGTCAAGGTACAGAAGCCAGCTGGATTGTACAAAAGGTCCTGTCTCCTTTCTGCTGTTGTTGTTGTTATTTTTTTAATATAATTTTCCTGATGGGTTGGGTGACTGTCTACAGTAGAATAAAGGGATGGAGAAGATATTTTGGCATTTCTTTGAGCAGTAGTGTGTTCCTTCTTTGAAATCTGGGAGATTTTTTTTGTGTTTGCTTTGGATTTTTTGTTTATCTGCTCATTTGGGCTTTCTATTACCCTCCCTGTCGACCCCCCCTCCTTCCTTTCACAAATGGAGGAGAGGAGAAATTGTGTGCATGTGTGTGTGGTGCCCTGCCAAGCAGAGAAACTAAACAGACAGCCTCTATTGCTTTTGCTCTCACATCTCTAACTTAATTATGGGGGAGGCAAGGGGTGTGTTGTGTTTAATGTACTCCATGCTTCCAAAACTCTGCACTCTCACATGCTAGGGGCTGACCACTGGCACGGGCTTTCATTAATATTTTTTCTTTACCCTGCCCTTATGAATCGCTACTTTTGGTTTGGGGGCTTCTTTGTAACAAAATTCTTTTATTTTTATTTTTATAATTGCTTCTGGATCTACAGAAGCACATGTCGAAAATCATCTCAATGTCACCAGTCTTTAGTTCAACAAGAACGCTATAGAAACGAAAGGTTCTGTCATCCATCAGATTTTCTGTTCCATTTGTTGAAGATGAAAGGCGAGCGAATTTAGTGCTCACTTTCTTCTCCTTCTGACAGTTATTGATCCTCCCTGGAACTCTGCAATTCACGCTCGGAGCCAGCCCTGACACGGGGAATCCCCAATTTATTATGTGCGTGCTCACTAGCGCCACGTTAGTGCAGCACATTTGCCTCCCTCTTCCAAAGCAGTCTGTTAATTTTTCAGCTGCACCTTCTGAGCTGGGATTCTCCCCCTTCTTGCCTGTTTTGCCTTACAGGACTTTTAATCTGGAGGCTGTTAATGTTTGGGAAACAACTGCTCTAGCGTGTGTTTGTGTGTAAGTGGTTTCAGAGGCTTTCTTGGTTTGTACAAAATAGGAAAAGATTGAATCCTTTTCTTTGAGACAATGGGGTAGACAAGGGAGAGAGCCTGCAGCCTGTTGGTTTTTAGTTGAATTTTATGGTCATTGAAAATGCAAGATTATTAGGTTAGAGACAGCCCCTTGGTTAAAATCATGACTGTGGAGCAAGTGTGCTTATTTGATGTCTTCCATCACCAGAAATAGAGCTGCAACAATATGAAAGGAACACATGTAATGGTGGGAAGTATCATGGTCTTCCATGTCTGTTCTCCCCATGGCCTTTATCAGAAGGTATGTCTGGGTAGATGGGAGCAGAGATGCAGGGATTTCTCTTCCAGTACTGACCGAATGCAAACCCAACACATCGTGGTGCAGACTGGAGCTGGCTTTAGCCTGGCTGGCATGGTGCATGTCAGCTGGTATCCTGGACCATGCTCTGCTGCATGGATGTGTCCTGTGTGTGATGCCCAGCAGGGCATGGGGGCACCGGTCTTCTAAATACAGATTTGTAATGCTCTGTTCTCTTCCAGCATCTCCTATGCCTCAGCATGGCACCTCCTCTTCTGTGACTGACGATAGTGAAGTCTTGCACACCAGTTTTGTGAAGCTTCTACTTCTTTGATGTCACTGAGAGCCTTTTAGTGTAGGTGCAGTGAAGGGTAATACCTTGGTTATTCCTTGCTGAAAATAACAAACTCCATAGCTCTGCCTTTTGTTTGTGTAAACGTTCACGAAATCCTTTGTCCCCCGTGACCAGTCAGGGATGTGTGTCACTTGTGTTGTCCTGGTCCTCTTTTTTTTCTCCAAGCTACTTTGTTCTTGTGGTTTACTTAACCCTTGGCCAACAAAACATATTTCCAACCAAAATCTTACAGAACAGAGAGGAAAAGCCCCTTTTAAAGAGGCAAGACGTGCCGTGGGTCAGGGTGTACCAGCTTTGGGCTCAGCCTGGGGAGGGCAGCTGGACTGGCCATGCAGAGCTGATGGAAATCAGGCCTCCCCAGCTGCTTGCAGGCTTTGCAGGAGGTTGGCGGGCCCTTAAAAAAAGGGAGTTTCACATCTGCTTTTGTTTATCCTTTTTGCTGCGGGCAACACTGAAAACTTAATAAATTGCATGAAACCAAAGGAAATGTGAATATAAGAGTATTAGATAAATTACAGAAGCTTGCCTACCTGTATCAATTTTTATAACATGAATGGGAGGTGTGTTTTATTTCTTTATAGAAAGTACACCATGTCTCAGCCTCTCACTGAGGCTCTCTTGTTTAAACATTCCTCTGTTCTTGCTACTTCTGCTCCTCAGCTTCCACCTCCATCTCTTCCCAAATTTTAACATCGTTTTTTGGTGGCAGGCGTTTAACACACCAGCGCTCTGAAGATGTGATGATGGTTTTTCGAAGGATATTTATGAAGCGGTTTTTAAGTATTTTGGAGGCTCATGTTTGAAGGAACAGATGAAAGAAAAATCCTTGTAATGCTGGTAGCATATGCACGCTGTACAAAGACTGTCTCAAATGTGCGCCTGTATTTGCTCTAATATTCTCACCATTTTTTCAGCCCAACTCTCCTGGCAGGGGCAGGGATGAAAGGGGAATTGTGAGAGAGAAACAATAAACTTTAAAACAGACACCTTGGTAAGAGATGCTGTAACTTCAAATATTTGCAGTTCCTTTGTTAAAGAACTGGCATTGCACATTAACCTTAATGTAAGTGTAATATAGCATGTATCTGAGGCAGAATTGAAGAATATGAATTTCTGCAGCTAATGGTTTTTGAATAAATTCAGTCCAATTGTCTGGCAGTTATTAGCGGAATGTGTGAATCAGAGGCTATGCAACACTGTATACTTTGAAGACCTTGAACTATTTCTACCAGTTAAGAGCTGTTAGATAGAATCTGCTGAAAATTAGCTTCATTCAGTTATCATACAATATAAGTGAGCTGCTCTGGCAAAAAGCATTCTCTGCTAACATTGAGTAAAAATAAACTCTTCTGTTCTGTCCTGAATTGCAGATAGTATCTGACTGAGGTCGGATAACCTGGCTGCCGGGCATGCGCACTCGGATGTGCCACCCCTACGTGTGTGCAAGGAGATCTGTGCCTGGATGTAAATATTGCCCTATAACTTGCCTTGCTCTCGTGCCCACTGTGGGCAGGTCACAGGCACCTTGGCTTTCGCCAGGCACTGGCTGACCCTGCACAAGTATGTGTTCCCTGCTCCAAAGCATTAGTAACGCTGCATTAGATTGGGCTTAATTTGGCCTTGCACAAAAATAGACAGTGCCTGTATTATGCAGAATGTCAAGCTGAATATTTGTGATGGCTTTTCCTCGCCTTATTATGGATCCTCCGGGTCTGATGGGAGGAAAGCATGAGAGAGGATGAGAAGGAGCACAAAGGACCAGTGGAGTTTGGCCTCCTGTGTGCTGAACCTCACAGTTCAGTGCAAGCCAATGCAGAATTATGTTGCTCACTCTGGTGTGGCATCTAGGCTAATTTGTCTCGCTAATTACGCCGGGTGTAGGAGTATGCTGATGCCATTAACAATGTCCATGACCCAGGCTAGTCTCCCTGCCTGAGCTTTATGGTGCCTTATGAGCATCTGAGCTTTCCTGAAGCTGGTGACTCGACTGGCAAAGTGTAAAGGTCTTTGTAGACTGGGGCAGTAATACGCTGTCAGTGCTGTCAGTTAACTTACGTGGGCAATACACATGCTATATAATTATTTTTGGAGAAGATAGTTGAGTTGTTTGTCAATGTTTGCTAATAGCAGGTGTGTGCAAGGCTGGTTTGTTACCTGTGTGATTCCTTACAGTCAACAGAGAGCACCCAGGTCTTCACAGAGGCTTCATGAGCTGTATTTAGCAAAGATGTTCTCATGGATAAAGCATGAGAAGCGATGATTTAAGTTACACCTCAGGGAGCAGGGCTAAGGAGATGGAAGAGTGACCAGTGCCTGAGGAGGAATGGAGTTATGAATGGTTTTCTGGTTAATACTGAAAGTTTGTGCCAAGTGAAATGGAGGGGAACAAACTGGATTCAACTGTGGTTAATCCTGTGGGGTGCACAAGGAGGAGGGAGAGACTGGATGAAATAAAGTGTGGGGATTCTCAGCTAACTCCTTAGTTACCCTATGCTAAGGGTAACTTCTTAAGGAAAGCCAAGAAATTGGTTCCTTTCTTTATCCTTCATAACTGAAGGATAAAGAAAGGAACCAATTTCTTTGGAGTAGAATGGCCACTCATGTGAAAGTAGACACCATAAACTGAAGAGGCAGCAGTCAGCTCGAGCTTGTTGGCAGGAGTGGTGGGAATGCAAATTTCAGTGCATGATTTGAAGAATCTGGTACTCTTGGAGGAAAGGGGGTTTCCACCACAAAACCAGCTCATCCATTTTCCAGTAGGGTCTGTAGACAATGGATCCCACAATCCCACATGGTCTCTGGTGTATTACAAGGTTTCATTTTTGTGGTCACCTCTAATTTGCCATGCAGACTACTAGAGGAAAGAGCTTTGGTTCTGGCCTCGAAGTGTTTAAAATGGAACTGGTGAAACCCTTGTGGTAAATGCAGTCTCAAAGTTTTGCAGGAGTTGAACTTCCATTGGTTTCTGATGCCCTGCTGTGTGTAGCTACCAAGGGGCCTGTCTCTAAGGGATCATCAGTATGAAACTCTGCACACAGTTGCTGTACCCCCAGGTCTTTTCATAGTGTGTGTGAGTTTCAGTATAAAAATCTAGGATAGATTCCCTGAAGGAACTGGAATTTCTGGTGTTGCAAAGTCCTTATTAGGAAATTGGAAAGATACACTGATGAGTGTGCCTGTTTGAAATCAGATAATACAACAGTTCCCACCATTATTCTCCTTTGGAGGGATTGTTTGTTAACTAAGTTGGTGTTTCAAATTAGAATGAAAATGGAAAAGAATAGTAAGCAAATTATTTTCTTAAGTTTGAGTATTTGTAATATTTAGAAAAATAATTGGCTAGCTCCTCTTCAACCCAGAATGAGTGCATTAGTAGGTACTGGGGTCAAGTTGTCTGTTTCTGGTTTCATGCTTCTTCAGTGAATCTGTATTTGACTCTTTTCTGCACATGACCTAGCAGCTCTGTGTTTATTTGTTTTCTCAGGGTAGCCATGCATAGAATCACGGTCTAGTTTTGTTCTCAGGAGATGGTAGCAGTAACAGACCCATATTGTGCTGCTTGCATGTGGTACCTCATCATTTGGGGTCAGTGAGAATTCCTGCCCACGAGTATGGACTGATCATTCTGACATGAGAACCTTAAGTAACTTTAGTTTATATGAAAAGACTAAGATTTATGAAAATGCTGGTTGGAACTAAATGCTTTAATGTGCACAATTATAGTATGTTGTGATTGCTCTGACACTGCTCTAGCAGCACAAAAGCCCTTGCATGGACTATAGGTCTTGTTAAATTTTTAACAAAGTACTTTAACTTTTGGGGTTTTGTACCATTAGTTGGCTAAATGGCACAAATTGTACAAGTCCCATTTTGTATCCCATGGCAATTATTCTTATACTCTCATTTCTGTTCTAAGCCCGTGTTAGGTATGAATGTTCTGGTGGATCTGGTGTTTTTACACCTTTCATGGCTGTGGATTGTGGTGGGGTCTCTGGTGGGCTGTCAGCTTGCTGCTTCATTGCAAACCAGTTAATTTCATGGAAGGTGGAGATTCTACCTTAGCTGGGGGGTCAGCAGATTGTCAGCAATGTTATCTCCAGTGTCTGCAGTGCCATGTTCCCCTAACAGGCAGCATGGCCTAGGGAACTTTGGAAAGTATCTTGGATGGAAAAGCCACACAGTTGTTTTGCTCTTGTTAGCAGCTTTTATCCAGAAGCTTTAATAGCATCACTGCAAAGTTGTTTAACAACTGGCTTCTTTGACACCTGTGGCTCCATTGGTAATGAGGGAGCTTATTTTACCAAAGTGCTGCAAAGAAATCCAGGGGTGAGGGTGGGCATGGCTAAATTGCTTTAAAACAACTTTTGTTTAATAGAAGCTGAGTTTCTACAACAGATGGATTAGCAGATGAGATTCCCTGTTATTCTGTAATTCTTTGTATAGGGTCTCGACTCTGTCTATCCAAAAAAAAATTCCATTCTCCTTTCTGTAAGTTTTACACTCTAATGACAGAGATGAATAAAGAAAAATAGCCCATCCAGCTGCAGGCTTTCTAACACAGCCATTAGGTTTCAGGCAAGCAAACGTTGGAGAGAAAAAAGTGCTCTCCAGCAATTGTAATTAAGGGAAGAGCACCAAATACCTGTAGCAATATGTCAGTATTTTGAAATAACATTGCATCATGTTTTACCTGAAACTTCATTAATGATAGCATAGATGGCCTCTTTATCTTGCCAGCATCTGCCCTATTACTGATTGAGACTAAGGGCCAGGCATGTGGAGTAATTCTGTTGAAATAGTTGTTTTTGTGTTTTATGCAACTGACAACCAAATCTGGCCTCTGGAATTTACAGTCAACCGAGCAAATGAGCTTTGAGCTCACTGTGGAGTTTGTTCTCCTTTAATTCTACAAAGGCAAGCTGCTAAAGGCAGCCTGCAGTAACACTGCCTCACGTTCAGCTGAGTATCCATCAGTATCAAAACATCTCTTCATGCTCTGGCTCAGGGTCACACTTCACCTGTGTTTGTTGCTCAGCAATGGAGGGAAATGAGACTCCAGGCCAGGAGCCTCCAGCTTGTCATCTGTTGACTTATGACCATGGGTGGCCTGTCCCTAAGCAAGCTGTAATAGGGGAGGTAAAGATAATTATGGAAAAGCCTGGGTTTGGTGGGCTGACCTTCTCCCTGTCTTTCATCAGAAAATGGAAAAAGGTTAGAAGTGGCTGCTGTGTGTCCCTGCTGCTTGTAATGGGAGCTGCATTTGAATGCTAGGATTAGTGCCTCTCAAATTCAGTTGTCCTGCAGATGCAGGTGACAAAACTTCCACCAAATATCTGCCTCTCCCAAGCAAAGAGGGCCAAGGCAAATGATACTTCACCCCAGGGTGGTGACAACATGGGCTGTTTCATCTGCCAGTGCCTTATGGCTTCTGAAATATTGCAAGTAACAAAGGGGAACTGATGCATCCCAGAAAATCCTGAGGAAGCGCAGAACCAAATTTTTGTAATTGCCAGAAAATGAAGAATACCGGAGTCCCCTGACAAATTCACGTGGGAGGCAGCAGCTCTGCTGGGTGGTACCCAGCCCTCTCTGCTGTTTGATACCAGCTAGAGAAATCCTTCTGGTGGCATTAGTTGTTGATTCCAATCCATTTTTCTCTTGTTCCTATGCACTGAGCTGGTCCCTGACCTGTGATGTTGCACCACTTCATTGCCTGAGTCATGGATGTGTTTGATGCAAAAGCTGAGGGTGGCAGGCAGCCCATTGTTTAAAAGAACAGTTTCCTCCCTCACACAGCCACCTGGAACAAGCTCCTGTGAGACTTGATTTTATCAGCCTCAGCTTTTCTTTTGTTGGCCAGTGTTGTGTTCCTGCTAGGTGTTCCACTGGGTTTTTCAGAAGAACATGATCTGTGCAGGTTGTGGGACAAAAAAGTCACTGTTTTCTGCACAGCCTGTCCAAAGCTGAAACAAATGAAAGAAATAAGACTGATCAGCAGCAGTATTGGGGCTGCCTCTGACAAGTTGAGTGGACACAAGGGAAGAAGTAAAATGCATGGTGTTGGAGCAAAACATGCCTCTTGACTTTGGTTTATGTATTGTGCTTAGCTCATCAATTTCTGTGTATCTTCATTAAACTTGTATCTTCCCCTCTCACCGTAAGTGCTCAGAAGCATAAAATCTTCTCTTTCCTCCTCCTGCAGGGAATATTCATTTTAGTTCATGCTCTCAGCTCTCCTTCCCTTTCCAATAGTTATTTCTGATCTCTGCAGTTGAGGCTGTTGCTGTCTCTTGCTTTTCTACCAGCCCTCCCGACTCTCTCCCTGTGCTTTCATCCCTCTCCCTGAGTTGTTCTCAGTGGGATCTGCGGGGAGATAGGCAGGGGGTAAGGGGAAGAGAATAGTTTGGCCCAGCCCAGACTATCTCATCTATCTTATTTAGGGATTTCTTTTTCAGCATTTAAAAATATATAGTTTAAAACATTTAAAAATGTTAATGACGGGACAGTGTTCAGAGAGGGACAGCAAAACCTGAGAGTACCTAGAGCCCACAGGTGTGGGCTGTCCTGTAGCTGTCCCTGCCTGGAACCATCTCACCCTGAGACAAGAGGGACATGGGCTATTAGTATTTAGTATATGAACAAGAAACTGATCCAGTTTTTTGTTCAAACAAGAAATAGATGTTCTAATCTTTTTGAGATCTCAAAGAGAGATAAAAACTTTCTGCTGCTGAATGGAAGCAGTGATTTCCTTTATAATTTTGACTCTAAACCCCATTCAGGTAATGGCATTCCCAAAATACTTTAATCCAAGCTATCCCAGCCCCAAGCTTTGGGATACCCATGTGATATTCTGTACAGTACCTAACATGAGCTTAGCTGTGTGTTTTAGCCATATGATGGTGTTCTTAGCCAAGCCAATTTTCTGTTCATTTTGTAAATTACCATGCTGTAAGACAGTGTTTCATGTGTTGTGCTAAATTTCCAAGTGTCTGGTCTGTGTTACAGCGCTGTTCTCATCTGTTAAGTAGGCAATTTCTTTGGGTAATAACACCAGAAATAAAATGATCAGAGTTGGACTAAGGCAGCAGGATCCTTGACAGCGGTGTGCCTTGGTTTGGCCCACATCTCCTGAAGGGTGAAGGGAGCTACTTACACATCACACTTAATTTACAGTGCTAATGGTCTTGTGTGGAGTGGTGGGGGGAAGAGGGAGTGCCCTCTCAAAGCACGGGAAAATGAATGTGTTGTCTCTACTGCAACCCACAGGCAGAGATAGTGGCTGCAGTCTGCTCACACCCTTTGCAGGGAGGTTGGGCTGCCACCCTCCTTCTGCTGAGGGTTTCTTCCACACCACTATGGACAGGATGTGCTTTTCTCAGCAGCTCTGCAGCAGCTCAGCACGCCCAGCCCATATTGGAAATGGGAATTTTTCCATCAGCCAGCACACTGACCTTATAGGCTTTTCCCTTCTTCCTCCTTGGACATGGCTGAAGCCCCAAGCTCCTTGCCCTGGCTTTAGCACAATGCCATGTGAGTGCAAGATTGATACCCTCACTGAAGCATGGACCTTCCTTTACATTTCATACTTTTCCCCTGCCCCAGCTGTGTCTGTGTCACTCAGGGTGTGAATTCAGTGCCTCTGAGGAAACCCTTGGGGAATGGTGGCCATTACTAGAGGCTCTTCACCAACTTTGTTACCATGTGCTGCCAATAGGAGTTCATATTAATCTGTGTAAACTTACTTCTGTAATTTAAACACTAGACCCTCCTCTCCTGTTTATTAAATATTGTGAGCAGCTGTGGGATACACTTCTGCCAAACAGAGTCAGTGTTGTTTTGGCTTCCCCCGTTTTCCCCCATGGATCTCATTTTGGCAAAATTTTGGGCAGCAAAGTAGGGGATCTGAGAGGCTCTTGGCTAAAGGGATGGCAGAGACACTTACAGGAGTGTCTTCTTGGTGGTCACAAACTGGAGGAGATAAACTTGACACGTGAGTAGGTTTCATTGTCGCTTTGGAAAATTTTGTAAACTTGCAAAACTTTGTTTTATTGTAAGCTTTGCCTGTTTTTCCTTTCTTTTCCTGAGAAAATGTCCATTTTCCTTTCAAAAGCCTTGTATTTTTCCCCCTGCACACTTATTTCTGGTGTTAGTCATTTTAGAGAAGTTTTGTACCTCTCCACTATTGGGAGATTCACACTGGTCTTCAAAATGCACAAGAAAAATCAGTCCCTTCCTTGCTATTCCTTTTAATAATTATTTTGTGTATTGCACAGTGGTTTCAATGAAAACCCTTTATTTTTGTTTTTTTTTATAATAGCTGTGAGTTCTCCTCACACTCCTCTGGGTGTGCAAATGTAGCCTGGTTGTAAATTACAGTGCTTGCACATTAAAATAAATTGCAGTGACACAGGGCCTTGGCAGCACAGCTGGAGGCTGTCCTGAACCCACTGGGGTCTTCACTGCATGTTTAAAACATATCTATTTTTTTGCTGGATTTACAGAATATCTGGCACTTCAGCTCTGTAAGGAAGTCCTCCTTCAACAGTTTCTATGGAGGAGTTCTATTAGTGGAGTTTTGGAAGAGGGAAACAGGCAGCAATTATTCCCTTGTGTTTGACTGGCTGATGCAAATGTCTTTGGGAAGTGAAGAAGGTTGTGTTGACTTCCTAAGAGAGAGCTCTCTCTGGTTTTTGAGTAGCAGCTGCCCATTGGAGAACATGGGATTTTGGGGTAAGGAGAGAAAGGAAAGTGAGCAGGAGTCCCCTGAACAGAAAAGCTGCATTTGGGCCCAGTTCAGAAGGTGCTGAAACCATGCTTCTCATGCTGGAGGTGAGATCTCTGAGACCATGCACGTGCTTAAATAGCTTGCTGAATTTGGATGTAGATGCCATCCTTGGAGTAGCCCCAAAGGCTGAAAACACAACCTACACAATAATGTCAGATCAGTGTATCCAGCACTGCCCTCACCTCTCCCTGTGCTGGGTCATATTACACCTTCTCTAAAAAGGATCTTCCATAATTTGGAGGTTCATGAAAAACATTCATAAAAAACCAATTACTACAGCTGCATAAATATGATGAAATAAAGGCTAAAAGTTCCTAGGGCTGGGCAGGTTTGTAGTGTTCAGTGCAATGTGCACAGTGTTAAAGTAGCCTGGTCCTTGCAGTAAAGGCCATTTCCACCTGATCTTTTGAAAAGATCATCCAGAGTCATTACATTTGCAGATTTTCCCTACCACCTGTTTTCATGTCTGTAAATATATAAGACAGGACGCTCATTCTTTGTTCTGAAGGCACGTTAAGATCAATGCCCTTGAGCATGCACCCTCTTCTGACTGTCTAAAAATTTGTTAAAGGTATAGATCTTGATTACATTCTCTTAATCCAAGCCTTTTCTTTTAACCCAGCTCTTAAAAGGAAGCATGCATGACAGTACATCACACAATATCTCAGCCCTTTCCTGACATTTCTGTGGAAGTAAATGAAAGGTGTAAATTAAAAAAAGCAAGTGTTTGTGTCTCACTTTAACCTCCTGTTATGTTAAATGGCTTTATTGAAGAGTGCCAGCAGTGTTCTCAAAAAACTTGGGAAAATCCACTGTGAGCTATGCAATTAGTTGCCTTGGGAGCTGAGTATGGAGTTCATGATGTTTGATGTGAAAATTACATGGACACATCTAATTGGGAGTATTTGCACCACACAGGATACCGAATAAAGAGGTGAACTCTCTTCCTCCATTCCTGGCTTGTTTTCTTCTTTAGTTGAAGTGTTTACCTTGAACTCTTCCCAGTTGAGATGCTGTTTATCTAGGGATGTGGATTGATCAGTAGGTGCACATTTCCCTGTGCAGATTTTGGAGAGCAGTGGGGAGAGAGGCAGAGGGGGCTCTGTGAGCCTGGCAGGACGAGAGGAAGACGAACTTCAAGCTACCTCATGCTTCCCATTATCATTCCTTAGTGGTGACTTGCAGTGCCTATCCCAGCCCTAGAGCTCTGCTCTTTTGCAGGAGTCAATGGCTAATTCAGAGAGTCCCTGGCACCATAGGATCCATTACTCATAATTCCTTATAGTGGTTAAGTTTTGCAATATAAACATACAATGATTTTTTATGCTGATAGTGGTCTCCAATGTCCGTTGTTCTTCGAGCACTTTCTGATTTCTTTAATATTTTTTGTTAATGGTCCTCACAATGAAAGAAAGGTGTTCTGTAAATCAGTAGCTGATACCAGCTTCTGTTGTGAATGCATGTCTTGGGGTATCATTCCCTGCACTGAGATCTGCTAACAAAACCCAGAAATCCAGCACTGTCTTCTCATTATTAAAACTTTTATTATGTGTGTGCATGTGGATGTAGCTGTCTTCTCCCTCCTTCTTCCTTAGAAACTTGAATTATGTGTTGATCTTTAAACAGTTTGGGTTCATTTTTCTTTGGTTGCAAATAAAACTTGCCTGATGAATGCAGCTAAACTCTGAGCGTATTTTAAATATTCCATGGTTTTGAACTGCAATAAATACTTAGAGTAAAACATTTTCCAGTAATTTAGTACTCTCTTCAGTGCAGTTATTAAATTATTAGACCACAAAGGCATTCTGCAGTTTGATGTTATTAAGAAATATATTAGCAGAAAATACTCTATTATCGTCTAATGCTAATAATCAGCTGTTAGGAATTAGAAGAGAAGATGTGTAATTGGAATTCTTGTGGCTAATAAGATGTGAATTCTAAAGATATTTTCAGGAGAGAAATCGAGGTGCTATTATAAGAAACTGCTCTTTGTATTTAAAAACATTAGTAGGCACAGTGATGAGAACAGATTGATTTGCTTGAAATACCAGCGAGACACAATAATGGAGATGACTGAATAGCATTTTGATCCTGGAGCTGTATCACTGTCTTGCACCCTTTTTTCATTATTTGCCATTCTGCTATAAAATGCCTTTCCTTGACCTCTGCCATAGCTTGTTTTTAAAACATTGATGTACCAGGGAAACGCACACTGAGATGATAACTCGAGCCACTGGTTTTCTATCAGGACTCGGCCCCTTCTAGACAGGGTGGACAGGATATATGAGATTACAGTGTACAGATAGTCCCTTCTAGCAAAGAGGGAGGTGTCACAAGCATTTAATGACATTGATAACTTCTCTAGCATTTAATGACATTGATAACTTCTCCAGTGCAAGCTTTTGCAGATTAGAGCCCAGTTGTCTGGCTGTACATTTGTCTATGTGACATGCCACCAGTGGAGAGTGTTTTTTCCTGAACCATTTGCAAATAGGTTGCTCCCTAAAACTGCAGCCTTTGGTTGCTCTCTTGCTGCTGGATTTGGCATAATTTTTGGCTGTAAAATTATCTACCCATGGGATTTTGTCTTTGACCCCTGCATCAGTGAATTCCATGGGCTGATTCCCATTTACAGTAAGGGGAGGGAGAGAGATGGGTTTGTCTTTCTTACAGGGAACCTCCCTGTTTCTAGCCTACATTTGACCTTTAAAACCCTAGTCACACTCAAACTTGGTAAATACAATTTTCTGCTGGGAGCTAAGAGTCTTCAGATGAAGCCAAATGTAGAAGGCAGTGAGAGGGTAATGTGTAATGAGGTGGTCTTTATTTCTGAGCATGCACCAGCTCTTCAAAACTCAGAAACATTCTCCTAAATTCTTAAATGGGTTTTAATCTGTTGCTCTTGGCAGGGACCAGGGCCTTTGGGCTGGGGTTGGAGAGAGCAGGCAATATTAGAAGTGGTTTCTTGGAGTGTTATGAGCTCCCTGTAGAGAAGTTCACCCCACAAAGAACCGTGTGGATTCTGCATGGTAGTGCAGGGGAAGGGGAGGCAGGACCCAGGAGAGTTTTAGTGACTTGTGGAGAAGGACAAGAACCAAGTGAAGAGCACTGGCCAGGTGGGGATGGAGGGGAGGATGTCCTGAGAACCCACAGGAAGCTTACCAAGTCTCTCTGGTGTGCACACAGCAGGTGGTTTAAAATGCTGAAAACTGCAACTGGTCTGCTCTAGGTTAAAAAAAAGGAAAGCAAGGCAAAAAGACAGGTGAACATGTAGAGGAGATATGTTCACCTCCAGATCTGAGCAGTTTCTAAGGTTTTATTGGGCTTGGTAATGCCTGGAGAATCCTGTTAAATTCTTAGGCTAGCAAGCAGTGATTAACTTTTCTGCAATTAAAAGTGTATGTCTTGATTATCACCTCTTATTTAATTATCAGATGCCTAGTTTTAGTTGTATGGCTATCTCAGACAATAAGAAGCAATCAGACTGGAGGAGGGTGGAGCTTCACAAGCATCTGAACTCTCCCAGACAACTGTTCTGTGGGAAGAGTCAGCTCTTGCCCTCTGCCTTTTGCTTGGTCATATGTGAACCAAATTGGAGAACTGGGCTGTTAACACATTTCCTCCCTTTTTTCCTGCCCCAAATGAATTTGAACCTTACATCAGCAGTTCTCTCCAGGTTTCTTAAGACAGATGAGATGGTTTTGCTGATGTAAACAGGTGGACACAGGAATAAGTGGGAAAAGGTGGGATTAGGATGTTATTGTATGTTTACGATGGCATTAAATAGGAGAAACAATCTAGCTTTTTGTTTTGTTTTGTTTTCCATTATTAAGATATATAATATTTGCATTTTAAGAGGCTGCAGTATTCACCAATATAACAGGAACTGGACAGTTTTCCTTGCTTTCAACACCAGACACTTTCTAGGTAGTTTCAACAATATTTTTACTATAGCAGGTGAACTTTTTAAAGGAGATGTATCTGAATCTCCTGGACAGTATACTTGGTATTTTTGAAACTGTGGGAAAACTTGTAACCTTTCCCTTCTGCTTGAAAAGGAGAAGTTTTCTGTGAACCAGACCCTGAAAACATGTGCAGAGGTATAGCAAAGGGTTTCAGATCACTGCTTGCATTCTTAAGAGCCAAAACTGATGGTAAGAGAAGAGCGTTTTGTACTGTACACCAAAAGAAAGATATGAGGACACACATTAGAAAACTGATTTATTGAGAGAATGGTGGTGGCCATTGTGGGGAGGGCTGTTGTTTCATCAAGGCAGGTTAGAATCAGTCTTCTTTGCTTTTTTTTAAAAAAAAAAAAGAAAAGACAACAGAGGCATTTTAAACCAATATGAGTATCTGCAGAAAAAATAGGAGAATTCTTAAGAAACATGGTGAGTGAACTCCAGTCCCCTTCAGAGGCTACTCTTGCTGTGTCTTTCTCCCCTGACTTTGCCCGCCTCACCTCCCTACTCCCAGGGAGAAAATTTAGATGCTTTTGCTCAGAAGTGAAAGACCATTTTTTTTTACTTACAGGATCAGGAGAACAATTTTCTCTCCCTTCCAGCACCCTGGACTCCATTTTCCTGGATGCAGAATTTTGGTTGTTGTTCCCCCCACCCCCTTGTTGTTTTTTGTCTTGCAATAATCATTCTTTTTAATACATTTTTAATAAACAAGATTCGTTTGAGGAGGCCGTGAAATGATGCTGCAGACAGCAGACAGAATGCCTCGTTCTTAAACACTTCCTCTTGTCATGTAGATAGCATTATCAGATAAAAGAATTGTTGCTTTCAGCATTGTATATTTTATTGTTGCACATGTGTGCACACACACTCCTGCACAGTAATGCCCGTTCCATCAGTACAATGGGAATGCAGCAGCATTGAAATAAAAAACCAATAATGTGGCTTTTGCAGGAGTTTTATATGCAGATCTTCTCCTGTGCAGCATAATATTCTATTTGAAGTGGAACTTAGCTCTTAGTTAACACTGAAAGTGATAAGTTGTCTAAAGCCCTGTTTAGACAGACAGAGCTTATTTGGCATCTGCATTAAGCTGTTTGACAAAATGTTTCGAATGTAATTAGTTCACATCAAAGGTACACCACCTTCGGTGGCAGCTAAGATGGATGAGAACTAAAGATACTGAGATCAGCATGACCTGACTGAAGGCCTTGCAATTTAAGGTTTTACTGTTTATTACTTTATAATGTTAAAAAAAAAAAAAAAAAAAAAGAGGAAAGGAAAAGAAGGGGAGCACTAACGCAGTATTGTTCTAATTTCTGTAGCAATTTTCAAAGCTCTTTCAGTGTCTCAATTGTACAAAGTTCTTCACTAGTCATGCTCTTCTTATACCTCAAGAGAACATGGTGACCTCCAAGAAATACAGTTTTTTAGTGTGGCTAAACAGATGTGTGGAAATAGGTTGGATTTGTAGCCTTATTTTAAAGTACATTTCTGAGAATACTTTCATAAAAATTATCCTTTTCCATGTGCCATTCTCAATGACATCTTTTGATCCATATTTCTCCAATTTACACATTAGAATTTTGGACAGTTTGGTCTGTAAAACCCAGCCTGAGATGTAAAAGCTGAATTCTTGCTCATTCTTGCATCGGTGCTACTAAACACTAGGGTGGCAAAGAGGGGAAGTAACAAAATGTGTATGCTCAGATGTATTTGTTCCCTTAAAATATCCTAACATAATTGTCGTTACTTTAGTACCTTTGCACATATTTTCTATCTAATTCTACTTAAGCTTCATCTGTATCAACAGGGATGGCAAAACAAGGAGGGTTACCTACTCTAGGAGCCAGTAATCAACACTCGTGTTTATTAGCATGGGAATTAGAGAAGGATTGCTTCCTGTCCCTGCTTGCTGCACTCAAGTGGCTGTGGTGGTGTCAGCAGGAGTTAAATGCCCTGAATGTTGGGCTGAGTTTTCCAAAATGACAAATGTTGCTGGACACCTGACTTGGGAAGCTCGCTTGAAAAGATGTGTTCAGCACTTTCTGAAGATAAACAGTATTTAATCACAGTTTAGGTTTAGGAATTACTGAGAACTAATAAAAGTGCCAGGCATCAGCTGAAGTGCAAGAGCTCAGCTGGTGCTTGGTAACTCCTGACTTGCAATCATTTCAATTGTGTATATAAGCCCTTTGTTTTAAGGGTGGTACTTCAAAGTACTTATTATGGCCATCTTGGTATGAAGGTGCTCCACATAAGATGCTAAGTAGACACTATAGAAAACCTGTGTGTGAAAAAGAGTTGTTGTGTTGATTCTTTTTCTGGATCGTGCTGCTCTTTGAAAAGCATGATTCACAGAAGGTGGGAGAAGACTTCGCCAGAGCTCCATGTAGCATTTGGCATTTTTCCTGAACAAGAAGTTTCTTTATGTGGTTTACTATGTATAATAAAAGCTTAATTAGTATGATTTGAGGACTGATAAGTTAAATGGCTAGGAACAAGTGGTAGCAAAGTTCTATTTATGCTGTTCAAAAGAAAATAAAAGAGTATTTTGGTAGTGCTACTGAGAGGTACTCTTACCCTCATTGCTATAAAATTAGCTTCTTTCTTAGCATGACTCCAGCTGTGTTGAACCTATGATCATTCATAAAAAGCAACAGCATTTTGGAAACATGCAGTATTTAAATTTTAAAATACTTGTTGCATGCAGTGATGATGGATGATTGGTATTTGGTATCTTAGGCTCTTTTGGTTATCTAATCAGTGATAAAACGTTTTGGTTTTCTAATGAGCTTGGAGATGATGGATTTTGAAACCTCTTCCTACCTGTTGGGTTTTTTTTGGTTTTGCTTTTGTGGTGGTTTTTTTGGTGTGGTTTTTTTTTTGTGAAATAGGAACTTCAAAAACGTGGGGATATATTTGTGAGGATTTTATTAAAAAAAAAAAGAAATAAAATTGAGTGGCACATTTAGGCTGGGAAAGAAGCTGTTTAAAACATGTGAGAGACTCAAAAACTTTGAGTGGGAATGTGCCAACAAAAGTGGGATGGAGAAAATAACCGAGGGCTCACATCAGCCTTAGCCAGGTGTTGGTGTGGCATGAACACTGCCTGGCTCCATGTATGCTTATGGTTATATCTGCAAGATTAGAGATGTCTATCCATTTGTACATGAAGGATAATCCAACTAATACTGAATTGAAGATTAACCCCATTTGGGTTTTGTCTTATTTTCCTTTCACAGCCTCTTTCCACATCCACACATGCACACACTTCTGTCTTTGAAATATTTTCCCAAACTCCTCCTACATAATTTTCTGTAGAAACTGGGAGCATAAATAAACATCTGTTTTAATCTCCTTAGCAGGTAAGTGAGAGAAACAATGGGAGGTTTTATAGCCAGCCCTTTGCCCCCGTGGGTAGGAAATGAGTCATTACCATGATGAAGAAAAACGAGGGACCTGAGCCATAAATTCATGCTAATCTCCTGTTGTCAGTCTCTCTGGCATGGTTAGTGACTCAGCACTGTGTTTGCAAACGGGGTACCGTGCCCTTGGTGGCCTGTCAGATGCCAAATTGTTCTTCTCCATGTTCAAAGGTCTTTGGGTGGATAGGAGGGATGGGCTTCCTTCCCAGAATGAAGAGCCCAGGGACAGCCCCATTCCCACTGCGTCTGTCCCCAGCTGCTGCTCTGGGGTCACTTCTCACCGGGCACCTCGCTGGTCATTCAGGTCTTGATGAAACCCACCCAAAAACATGCAAGCAGACACTGCTGCTCTCTTCTGCTCTTTGGGAACATCCTTCTTCAACCATCCTTCTCTTCTCAACATTGCTCTGTATTTTGCAGAAAATATTAAAAAAAAAAAAAAAAAAAAGAGAAAGGGAAAACAGGAAAGGGAGGTGGTTCAGAGTTTCCCTCCACATATCTATACACACTTAAAAACAAGTAAATAGTGTACACATATATATACAGATATATCTGCATGTGTGTGTGCCTTTCCATGCTAATGTTTCCCAGTCTGTCAGGTGAGGATTTGGAAGGCAGCATTCCCACCCAGAGCGACTTGGTGTTAAATCCTGGACAATGTTTCTCAGCACACCAACCAAGCCCATAATTCTGTGAAGGAATTATGGTGGTGATTCACCAGGCTGTGTTGTTGTCTGTGAACATTATGTCTATCTAGGCTTGAACAGCACCCATTAAAAACTGATGATGCCTCTTACTTGTAAACTTTTGCTCCAAACTCACCAAACTTTGAAAGATCCGTGTCTGTGCATGGGCAGACAGGAACACTGTGTTACCATTAAAAAAGTCCCTGGAGTTTCTGGTAGCTCAGCTCTTGCCTGCAGTCAGGGTAGAGGCCTGGAACAGCAGCAGTGCTCAAGGTCCCTCCTTGGGATTTCCAGATCAGGAGAGCTAATGCCTTCTAACCCTCTCATAAGTCTAAACATGACTTCTGCTGACAGGGAATGAGCATCCTGTAGCTTCAAGTCTAGTCATCAACATTTTGTCTACGCTGACTAGAAAGGGGCTGGTGTTGCCATAAATTAGCAAGATGATACATAAGAACTCCTGTCCTTGCCATCTGCAACAAAGCAGAATAAAATATTCAAAACTCACAGTGCTGCTTGCAGCATTGAGGCAAGTCACATGCAGTCAGCTGGTGTGTCTGCTGTTTATTTCCATTCGGAATAAAAAATAGTTTATAAATTGTAACTTCTCCCCATTCTGGCTACTAGGTCTAAGCACAACTATGTCAGGCTTTTTCTGCAAATAGCAATCTCCTCGGATGTGAAACATTGTTAATTTATCTTAAATAATTCAATAGAATGTCAATATTCCACAACTCCCTCTACTTAGAGTGACAGGTGTGTTCAAATTAGTAGCCCTGAAGAATAAAGAATATTCAGGACATGCTTTTATCTCAGGAAAGACAGAACTCAGTGCAGCTGCATAAGTTTTTAAAGTAGCAGTGTGAACACCAGCCTGCTGCCTGTTTGACAAGTAATTCAAGCACAAATATTGTTGCATTTGGAAAAGAAGTGGTATATATATTTTGTACCCAATTAGTAATCAGTGTGTGTTCTCTGTATGTGAATTATATTCTGTATTTTATGTACACATGCAGGATATACAACATAATGTGTGAGTGGGTGCTGCAAAATACTCCAAAATGTTTCCATGCTAATTCTATCAAAAACAAAGGGTTTTCTTAAGGCAGATCATGTGATGAGTTGATGCAGCTAGACTTGTTGCTCAATGTATTTTCTCTGTGACAAGTTGGAGATCTATTAATTGGTAAAAATAGCCCTGACACCATGCTTGGAACTCCTGGGGAAGAACTTCTTCCATTTTCCAGGTTGCGATCATCATAATTCGAGCAGCAATCACAGAAGTTATAGTGGGTAAGACGCTCTCCATTTTCCTTTTCATTGCTCTGCAGAAAGAGGATTCCTTGCCATAGTGTATTTTTTCATGTATTATCAAATCCATTTTTATGTGTCTGAAGAAATAGAGGTGAGGGCATCCAAGAATTCCTTTGGAAAACTGTTGCAGGTCGATGGTACTTTTTTGATACTTTAAAACTGTCACTTAAATCTCCTGCTCATTTGTGTAACCCCTCTCCCACTCAGGTGCTGACATCCTTTTGATATTAGCAGGGATGAATTGATTAATTTGGGCACAGGAAGGAGGCAAGGCAGGGCTGCCCTTTGTTTAACCCAGTGGTGCCAGCTAGTCTGGGTCAGAATCATGACTAAACTCCAGCTGAGACATTTCTGTGGCTGATGAAGATGTTAGGGCAACACCCAGAAAAATAGCCCAGGCTAGCTTGGCAGTGTTGTTTTAAGACTTAAAGTGCACATGCTGTTTTCATCTCAAACATGTAACTTGCCTGCTCTGCAGTGGGGAGTCAGGCTGAAGGACCCTCCTCCTCTTCCTCCTCCTCCTTCTCAGCCTTGTAGAGCTTTCCTGCAAACACGCCAATGCATTTTAGTATGCAAGGTTGTGGGAGCTGTGACCACTCAGGCTGGAGAAGAGGAGCCAGAGGGATCTTGTCATTGTATATAAGTACCTGGTGGGGGAGTAAAAATGATGGAGCCAAGCCTTTCTTGGTGATGCCTGGTGACAGAACAGCAGGCAATGGGCACAGACTGGAATACAGGAAATTCTATTTCAGTGTAAGAAACAGTAGGCTTTTCTACTGATCAAACACTGGAACAGGTTGCCCAGAGAGATTGTGTCATTTCCATCCTTGGAGGTGGCAAAACCTGGCTGGACAGCCCTGAGCAAGCTGCTGTAGCAGACCCTGCTCTGAGCAGGGCAGTTGGGCGAGACCAGAGGTCCCTCCAGCCCCAGCTGTTCTGTGATGCTCTAATCCTTCAAGCTGTTTGTAATTGTTGACCTTGCGATGGTCAATACTAAGGCAACGGTCATGTCCCCCTTCAAACTAACAGTCCTAATTTGTTTATGCTCCCAACCTGCTATTATATTAAGCCACAGTACAACTGACCCCCTGAGAAGAGGTAACTGAAGCTTTTGTTGAAGAATGTGCACTGGTTGGCTCCATGCCCCTGTCTTCCGAGCTTAGAGGAAAAAAGGGGGCCACTAGTTTATTTATCTTGACTTAATATCTTCCTGTATTTGGCTGACCTTAACTCTCAATTTTCTAATGAAGCTTGAAGATGTTCATGAGCTGAATTTATTAATGCTTTCCTTTGTTGTGAAATGATTTACTTTTGTTTAGCCCTTATCACTTGCCCTTTGGAGTTCATGGGTGTTCCTAAGGAGGAACAATGAATGGATGTTTCCTGCTCGAGGTGTGTGCATGCATTTCTCCAAAATCTGAGTGTGGAAGTGAAGCAAAACTGTTAACACAGAGTATCCTCTCCATATACCTAGCACAGTTATTCATTGTGCATTTTGACAACTTTTAAGGAGTTCAGCCAATATCCTACATTTACTGGGTTAGCTGGGTGCTTCCTGCCTCATCAGCCCATGAGCTGGTGGCAGTTCTCATTGCTCAAAGGAACTGGTGCTTGAGATCCTGTTTCAGATTTTTGAGTTCTCTTTTTTCTTCCTTAATTGTTCAATCCTATTAATATTCAAAAATGAATCCAATTATTATTTGGCTTCATTCCTAATTGAGTTTTGACTCCTTGCAGTGCTGTTCCGAAATGTAGTCATTCTTACAGCATGAAAGCAGGGAATATCTTGTTATTTTGATGGACTGATTTTGATGAAACATGGCTTAAATCTATTCCTGCCACAGATGTACTTTTCAACCTGGTACTTTTTTTAATATTCTGACTTTGATTTTTTCAATGCTGCAGAATTCATACAGTGCAGAAATCTCTGGAGAATTTGGGGACTGGACTAGATTATTTGCCAACCTAAGGGTTTGTTTGGAAAACTTGCTGTTAGTGACAGGTGTTCCTTTATGAGGAATCTGGAGAAAGGACTCTTATATGAGAATACAGAGGATTCCAGTACAACCTGGAAGAGCCCCTCATAGTTTCTGGAGTAACCCTCTGTTTTAATTAATGCTATTGGAATTTGTTCATGGATGTCCCTGTTGTTATCAATTTAACCTCCTAACCTGAATGATGGTTTTAATGTGGCTTCATCTGCCTCCATTCCATATGTGTATGTGCATTCTGTTTGTATGTGAGAAGCTTTAGCCCTTAATCAAAATCAGTGGGAGAATATTGCATGTAGCATTTGGGTGGGAGGTTTTTGTGGGTGATGTGACAGTGGAGAAAGAAGAAACCTCTGGCCCAGTGTCCCACACTCATGGCTATGCTTTTAGAAGTGCTAGCTTTCATTTAGGGAGGGGATTGCTGCCATGGAGCTGACATGCTCAGGGCCACTGCTGGCTTTAGCCCATTGAGATGGTCACACAAAAATTTCCTAAGGTCTTGGACCTGGCCCACCTCTAGTTACTTGTGGGAGTGAGGCTGTTCCAACAGGAACTGTGAGGATGAAGCTCATTTCACGCTGGCTTCTCAAAGCTTTCAGGAGGTGGTGACTTCATGAGCATGGCTGATAAACAAACTTGGCTTGTATAAAAATAGGCTGATGGTCTGGCAGGAATTCTAGCCTGTCCAAATGGATCTGCTCCTGCCAAGCAGTGTGGTCGCCACTGCGTGAAAAGGGTGCGCCCCTGCTCCCTCTCAGCCTTCACATTTCCCTGCTTCTTCCCAATCAGATGGTAAACACTTCTCTGCACATAGCATTAAGGTTGGTAAATCAGTTGTGCAAATACTGCCAAGTAAGTAAATACAGTAGAAAATGGAACATTCACTCCTTTTGTTTAGTTATCAATACAGATTTAAAGGCAAGTCACTTTAAGTAATTGTGTTTAGGTCATTAAACATGGTTTAATAATGACAATAGTAGGGTGTGTCCTGAGACAGGAGGCAAAGCAGTACACCTCTAATAGCCTTAGAGTGGGTTATTTCTGATAACAAACCTATCTGGTTGGGATTAGTTCAGAGCAGGGCAGTTTGATGAACACCCACTTCTGGACAAATCCCGAATGTTCTTATTGCCTTGTACTTGTAAGTTGAGCCCATGTGAAATGTAAAGCTCCTTTCAGCACTATCTCTGTTTACCAAGTTAAACATTGAATAGAATCTCTCTTGATATAAAGACCATGCAATGTATAACTAGAAAAAAGAAGATTCCCTGCACCACAGGGTATGAAGTTCCTATCCATATTACATGGTGTTTTTTCCAGTCCATGCCAGCAGTGAGTATTCTTCATTCTGCATGTTGGATCAAGAGTACTGGTGGATGAAATAAAGTATACAAAATTATAGTGGTAAGCAAGCGAATCTTTCAAGGCTAATTAAAAAAAAAAAAAAAAAAAAAAAAAAAAAAGGCTGTTTTCTAAACTTCTCAGGGATTTTTAATCTTCGAAACCAGTCTCCACAGAGATGGATTAGTGAGGAGAGAACAGATGAAGCAATCAAAGGTGCCAGATAAATGCAATTTATCATGTTTCCACAATTTATCGCCTAATTATCCGCCTCATTGTGTGTGTATATGCGTCTATATGTGTATATATAATGTGTGTGAGTATTAAATGTGTTTATGGAATGATACTGCTCCTGGATTTTCCACAGCATGTTCTATAAACTGCTGGGGGTGGCATGCTTGTTTTTTTTTTTTTTTTTTTTAATAAGTGCAGTATGTGAAATCTCACCAGACATAGCTAAACCAGAGCACATTGCTGACATACCAGCTGCTTTATAGACTACATGACTTATATGGAATTAACAGATCCAATCCAAGTCTCTTAAACTCATACAATGAAATCTCATAAACCTGGTAAAATGTGTCATTCTTTTAAATCATGAAATAGATTTTAAATACAGCCCATAATTTCCAAGCATGAATTTTTGCTTGATGGCAATTCTTTCCTGTCATGTTATTACTGCTGGTTTTGTTGCTGAACAGGTTAAGATCTTAATCCACCACCTCAGCTGTGTGGCTTTCCTGGTTGAGATGGCTTTTCATAAGCCAGGATACAAAGTTCAGCACTTACTGGGCCCACTCCTAATCCTTTAGTAATACAATGACTTTTCCATTTTTCAGGTCCAATAATATAATTATGACCTCACTTCTACATAGCACTTCAACACCTGGCTTTTCCATGTTGGACTGTGCTTTACATGTTTTGAGAGGACCTTTTATGAATTTGTGAATCTTTGCAGGCAAATAACTTATTAGAGCTCTGTTTCTGTTAAGAAGCAGCATATAAACGTGAGGTTTTTTCGTTTCCCCTGCTTATCCTGTTTTTGTGTGTGTTCTATACAGGCCTCACATAACTTCAGGCATGCTGTCATTTCTACCCAAGGCCTATTTAAAACTTCATGTTTGGCAGAGTAGAGAGGCAAAGTTGTTCCCACATGGAAACAATCTGTTGTGTCTTGCTTTTAACCCATCCAGGTCTCTCAGGGAGTAGTCAGGTGAGACTGGAGGAGTGCATCTCATGGTGTCTGTAGATAGCTCAGTGAGGATGGGACTAAGGTGCCCATCTTGGAGGGAGGTCCACCCCAGCTATGATGGGCAGTGGCATAACCCAAGGGGAGGAGATGCATCACACCTGGCTCTTTGGAATGACTATAAGAGCTGTGTCTTACCTCAAAGGGGTGGGATGCACTTGCAAGTAGGAGTACATGCTTGTGTTGTGCTAAAGCAGAAGGCTTTATTGAATCCAGCACTAATTTCACTTTTCCAGTGAAGGGCAAGGGGGGAACATTTAGTTCACGCCAGACTTATTTTTCTTTTGCAAAGTACAAGTTCCAATTTATTGTTTTATTTAATTTTAATCCTTAAAACAATTATTCATAAGAGGAGAGAGAAGGAGGGATGAGAGAAGGTGTCAGTGGCATCTCAGCCTCTTCATCCTGCTCTCCAATCTCCAGCCACCTTCTGCCTGACAGACTCTTCACTCAGCCCCTGGGGTCCAGGCTCTGGTGTCATTCTTTCACCTCTCAAGAAAACAAAGTTTGCAGGGAGATAATACTGGATTTAACATGATCTACAGGATTGGGGTCAAGGGTGATGACAAGGGCCTTCAATCAGTAGACGCTCATTTGAGCGTGTCATCACTGCCGGTGGCTTTCAGATCAGGCTTCTGCTTACAACAAGCTGAAGTGACAGGTGAGGAAACCTGCTCCTCACAGCAGGCAGGAAAAAGCTGTTGGGTACTTGTGGCCAGGAATGGATAAACATGGCTTGGAAATAGAAGGAAGGTTGTTGCTGGCTGGGAGAAGGAGAGCAGATGTTTTGATTTCCTTCTTGCCAGTGAGCATAGCTTGTTTGTGGATGTGGCTGGGATGACCCCCCTGGTTCTTTTTGGAGATATATTTCCAGCTTAGAAGGAGATGAGAAAACCAGCAGTGATGACAGCAAGCAGCAGCACAGGCAGACTGGACAGTGCAACATGAGTCCAGAGCCCAGCCCAGCCCCTGGGTGGGATGTTGGTGCAGATGTCCCTGGCCAGCACATGGGTGCGTGGTGCACACAGCTGTGCTTAAACAGCAACATGTCCCCAGGGCTTGTGGAAACCCCAGGGCCACCCTGGAGACAGCCAGATATTAAATAATAGCAGAAAAAGAAATCTTCTGCCTTGTGTAGGTTAAGACTTGCTGCTGTCCATAGCAGGGAATAAGAACCCCAGATAAGAAGGTTTGGTTTCAATTAGGGAGAGGAGGGATTTTAGGTGACAGTGGCAGAAGATGGAAACCCAATAAGAGCATCATCCCCAGAGCAGAGTGACTGAGCAACACTGCCACAGTGGGCTGGACATGTTTGAGTGAGCGTGGTACAAAACTTCTGCCCTCTGCTCTGCTTGGGAAGGTAATGGCAGTTTCCAGCAGGTAAATTCCTCTGTAATCTAATTCCTCTCTTGGTAATGACTGGAGAACTGCAACTTCAGCTGAGCAAGAAATTTAGATAATTGATCCCAGTGTATAAGCCAAGGAAAGATAAGAAAAGCAGAGGTAAATAAAGGAGGATAAAGAAAATAAGAGCAGCTGATTTAATGTTGTTTTTGATTTCTGTGTTGTAAGAGGGAAGCAATTTTCCATCTGGAAATGGAAATGTTGCAAGCTGGAAAGGATTGTCTTGAGTATTAAAACAGCAGACTGCAAATCAAGGAGGTTGTTGCCCTTTTTGACATCGGGTGTGTCACTTAACCTTGTACTTTGAGTAATAGAAATGGTTGGTCTCTGTGCAGCTGCAGTGCAAAAGCAGCCTCCATTATCTAAAAATACAAGTGGAAGACCCCTATAGATTATTCTTAATCATACAACCACCAAATTCTATGTAACAGCCTGTTGCAGGTCCACTCTCAGAGCTAGCTTTGGTCAAGTGTTAAATCCACTACAAAAGAAATAAGTCAGCTGCAAGTAGGACACTGTGAGTTTTGTGAGGAAAACTGTTGGGTTTGTACAAGGAGTCTTTCTGGACCTTTTTTTAGCTGGGTGGTAAAGGCAAGGGGGAAAATAATAAATCCCTTGGTTTGTTTGCGTGTCACTAAGTGACTCCAGTGATTTTCCACGCTGCATTAGCAGATCAGCGATGGCCAAGGTGCAGCCAGCCCTCTCTCTGTCCCCTTTTGGTGCCACCACAACGCCGCCCCGCTCCGCGCTGGAAGCATTTCCATGCAGCGTCTGCGCCCCGCGAGCGCGCGGAGCGGCCGCCAAGTGCTCGGTGACCTCCTTCCGCTCGCCCCCATTGATGCTGCCTGCTGAGGGGCAGAGAGGGAGGCAGGAGTTTGGCCAGGCACAAAGCGAAATAGGAGGGGGAGGGAAGCTGACAAAAACCCCAGGCTCTGCCGTCGCTGTGCCAAAAGCAGACCGAGAATGGGAGCCACAACCGGGGTGGTCAAGAAACGGAGCTGGCTGGCGATGGGTCAGCTGCAAATCACAGCAATCTCCAGGCAGCTCAGCCAAGAGGAGTTTGTGTTTGTGCTGGTTGTGTGGCTCTACATACCAGAAGTGTGGCTGTCCTTTTCTCTTGGGATAATGACTAGGTGGAGCAGCTCTAATATGTGCACGATATTCTTGGTGTTCCCAGCCAGGAAAAACAAAGCCCTGGAGAAATGTGCTTGGTTGTAGGATTCTTTGCCTGGTTTTATTACGGTGGTGTGAATTGCTGACAGGTGTTTGAGGTGCTCCAGGTAGTTGACAGTGTGGGGTTGGCACCCCAGAGAGGGAGCTATGGATTGCACTGGGGAATCAGGGTGTTTAATGAAATGAGTGGAAGTTGATGAGGACCCTTGGACAAGTGATGATGGAAACTTTTGTTACCCTTTGTCCCAGCTTATTCAGTGATAGTGGTGGTGGAAGATGGTGTTGGAAAGTGTGAAACACCAATATTAAGGTGTGTTGTTGTCACGCCTGCAGATGGGATAATAAATAGTTGTGTGGTTTGCAACCCAGTTTCCATGAATTACATTTCTGAGCAGTACAATGGATACCCCCTGTTCTTCAATTGCTGTCTGAAACATCATATATTTTCCATGAACTCCCACGTAAATGGGTTTTTTTGGTGACAGATTGCATGTTAAAGCACTGGAAGATGAAAGCACCAAATATTTGCTTTAGAAAAACACAGTGAAAGATTCTCTCATCCTCCTTACTCAAACTGTATCAGCCAGAATTCCATTAACAAAAATGACTCTCTGTAGTTAAACTTATTGGCACCCCCTGGGCATCATTAAGGCTCCTTCTTTCCCCCTGTGTCTTTTCCAGGGGAAGAGGCATGGAGGGAAGCTAATGTAGGACAGTAGTGGCTTGTGCTTGAATCCTACTTAATATGGTGGGATGAATCTCCTCAGCAGAGCACAAGCAGAGCAGAAAAGCAGCCCCTTCATGAGCCCCCAGCTACTTGAGTTAGGGGCTGCAGAGAGTCAAAAGTGGCTTCAATAATTAAAAGGTGTCTTGGAATTATGCTGCACCAACTGTCTGCATGACCTTGGACCAGAGCCCACCTCACTCCATGCCTCAGTTCTCCTACCCAGGCAATATAATTAAGTAATGCTTGTGAATATCACACTGTTGCCAAAAATAAACTATATCATTGGCCACACAGAGTGTGACTAATTTTAAACCTACTGTGAATTTGCTCCGTGATCTCCGAGGAGAATGGTCAGCCCTGGCGAGGCCCTCTGGTGCTACCCTGTAGATGTGCTTTAGGAAATTGGGGTACTCAGGACATCCCACATCTGAAAATACATCTCACCAGTAGCTGGATATTGACAGGAAATTAAGTTATTTAAAAGTAGCACATCTTCCTTTTTGTCCCTGCATTTTGTAGGGCCTCAACACCCAAGCCAAAAGCCATCCTGGTAGGGATGCATGGTTTGGATTGACAACCTCCTGATACCTTACTGCACTTTTATTTTCATCTGGGTCATTCAGATCTTGCCTCAAAACCAGACACTGGATTCTGGAAAACCAGTGTCTGGTTCAACTTGGCAAGAGGCAGGTGCTTTGGAACTGCATTTGGAGGGTGTGAGTGGGAGCCTGAGGAAGGCTTCATGGACAGGGAAGGAAGGACCTCCTGCTGCATCCCTGCATGCCTGGGCTTCCAGGCCAGCGATGGTGAGTCATTTGCAGATATCCACACCCACATCCAAAGCCATGAAGGGATCTGGCATGTTTAATAAAATAATATGTAGAAGATTTTAACCAGTATTTTCTGGGTTTTAAAATCCAAAACTTGATATACAACACGCAGCCCTTTACAAAGTGAATGGTGAGTGTGAGCATGTGTTTGTCCTCTAGTACATGTGTATACACAAATGTGTAGCTTGTGCATTGCCAAAGAAAAGGAGGAAAAACCCCCAGAATATAGAGGCTTTGCATCTAATCCATATATATGGTTGCTGATAAAAGTACTTACTGCTCCTCTCACAAATAATCACTTTTTCAGCTCAGCTCACAGCATGTTAGTTGCTGTGGAGATGACCACAGCATTTACCCAAAAAAACTATTAATTTGGTTTTGAGGCTTATGTGCTGTTTTTATAATTTCAAATTTAATTTTGCAGGCAAATTTCATTTCTGCAGACAGGACAATCATTCTTCAAGCCATAGCACTTGCTTAGAGTGAATTTTAGCTGCTGTCCTAAGGTTATAAGTTTGTGGAGATACTTATAACAAGTTAAAAAATGTTGCTGGAGCATTTATTATTGACTGTTTTTAATAATCAGATATTGTTTGGTTTTACTTTCTGATGGACAGAGGGATCCTGGATGCATTTTCCTGCATTATGTTGGGAGATCACTGGGGCTGTGTGCATGGAGCAGTCCTCTCAGAATAATTCCTGTTTCTACCCTGGCACTAGAACAGACTCTGAGCTTCAGTGAAAAATGTGTGCAGTGTTGTACAGTGGTGTCCTGGCACTCATAGGTCTTGTACATGTTAGTGTTGAGTTGAAATTTGGGTTTGAGAATTGAAACTTGGGTTTGAGTGCAGTATTGGTGCAAAGCTTTGGTAGGCAAAAGGTTTTTCATTCCTTCCACTCAGTAACACTTTTGTCACCGAGCATCTTGAATAAGTTTGTAGAAGAGGTGGTAAGTGTCAAAGTTCCTTCATGTCCTACAGCTAAGGTAGGGGCAGAGTTGGGGCATGGAAACACTGTCCTGGTAGGTCTCAGCTCACCATTCTGAATAGCTACTGACCATCTTTTTCTATGCATAATTCCTTATTTAATTTTAATTGAGTTCTTGGGTTAGTGTCCTCTTAGCCAGCTATTGGCTTATGGCTCTTTAGTTTAAGTAGGTCCAATACCTGTGTTTGAAGGGTGTTAGTGCTTAAATCCTTTCAGGGTGGTGGAAATTATAAATGGGAATAGTTGTCATCTTGCTTAATGGTAATTTTTCTCTGAATAGTGGGACTATCTGCTGGATTAACTTCATCAGTGTGAGCTACAGAGACCAGGATATTCCTGGTCTGCAGATCAGTAGATGTTAGAGAATTTCTTCATCACTTCTGTCCACAATTCCATTGTCTGGGGAAAGAGCCTAGCTTAATGATTTGATTCTGGCTTTGTTGGGATGGGTCATTCAGTTAGTGATTTTTTGAGGTGGATTTTATGCTTTGGTTTCTTTTTTTTTAAATTTAGCTTCTGGTGGGCAAGGCCTGAGACTGGAGAAGTGCCCCTTTGCTGGAAGCTGCAGGGTCATGTGAGACTCCCATGAGCCAGTCCCAAAACCAGAAGTCAGGATCACACTGGTGACAACCTTCTCCCTCTGTGCCTGAAGTTATGGCCACAAGTGGAAGGAGGGGTGGAGAAGACAGTGAGGGGAGAAAGGAGAAAGAAAGTTCTGCATGTACTGGGGTGGGTAGATGCTAAAATTGGATGAGACCTCCCAGTTCTGTTGCAACTTCTGGTGAGCCTCCTGAGAGTCCAGCTCTGTCTCTACAACCATGGTTTTTTAGACCAGGATCATTGACATCTCCTTTGCAGCCCTCCTGGCAAGGATGCATTAAACATGTATTTGCATTCTGGGAAGCAAGCTGTGGCAGTCTGGAATATTTTTCTTCAGACTTCTTATATTTCTGCATCAGCTTTGATTGTCAGTTTTCCTGCACACATCCATCTGGGCTGAGTCAGGATGTCATCTGTGCAGCTATTCTGGGATGCTGGGGCTGCTGTGATGGTGCCTTGAAAGAAAACTCCCCTGCTGGTAGTGCCCAGCCAGCAGGAAGGTGCCAAGAGAGCAAAAATAAAAGGAGCCAAGCCTGGACTGTGTCTTGGCTTTGCCTGTGTGGCCACAAGAGACATGCACAGCAAGGAGAGAAACCGCTGTTAGCAGAGTCTGGGCTGGAGGAATGCTTCCCAGAAGTGCTTTCCCTGGAGAGCTCCCTGACCAGGTATGGGCTGGCTGTGGCCATCTTCCTCCAGCTTTAGGTGATATATCTGCTTCTGGATTAGCTCCTCATGTTAGGAAAACATTCATCATCCAAACAGGGCCATGGGAAGGGTTTAAGCTGTTCACATGGCTTGTCCTCAGTCATAGTGGTGAGAAATTGCATTGCCAGAGGAAGGAGGTATGGAGGGGGCAAAAAGCTGATTGAGTTCATTACAGTGCAGCCTGGTATTGCAGTGCTTGGGAGCTGCTGTCTTGGTTCTGCATGAGCAGTCACAGAGTGGGTAAAAGTTGTGCCTGCTTTGTATGAGAGCAGCCCAGGACAGAGGCACGAGGGGGAGTCCATGTGTCTGGGACCCTGAGCCCATCCTGCTCTGCAGTGCCAGTGGATGTCACCCCAGCTGACGTGTGACTGCCTGGGCACTGCCCTGCTCCCTCATTCCAACATCTGCCTCTTTATCTGAGATGCAGAGGTGGCAAATTAGTCCCAAAAATGGCCATTCAGGGTCAGATGATGTCCTTGCAATAGTTTTAAGCCACCACCATTTATTGTTTGTCTTGGATAAATAGCAAGGCCCAGAGGATTTGCTAGTTGAATGTGCATGCTGCAGCCCAGTGCCTGTAGTTCTTGCTACATATTTGTAGGATGGTCTTGTGAGGAACACTTACACAATGTGGTTAAAAAGCTACTGGGCTAGCTTACAGAAAGCCCAAAAGGTTGGCAGTTTCCAGCCAGAAAGGATAGATAATCTTGTAATTTGCAGACACCACAGGAAATACAAACTATGAGTTTCAGGACCTTGACCCAGGAGCTGGCACTGGAACTGCCTGCCCTGGCCCTCCATCAAGCAGGAGAGAATGTGGAGCAGGATGGGTGCTAACTCTGGTGCTGACCTTAAACCACTGTCAGTGTGTTGGGGAGCAGAGCACAGCAGTTCACACATGGGCACGCGTTGTCTTCTGCCATCCCGATGAAGGTGTCAGCTCCCAGGAAAGGGGTGAAAGTGACAACCTCTTAAATCAACCCAGTGTGAATTGCTGGAGGTATTGAGTTAGAGCTGATGTTCTTTGCTCTACAGGGTGTTTAATTAATATTGAATTGCTTGGTGGAAACACTGATGCTTTCAAAAAACCTAACAGAATCCTTTTCTCTCCTTTTCCCCATATTAGTAAATGGAGGCTAAGCTTTGTAGAGGTCCCCACCATACTCTGAATTCAGGCTCCTCTGCTACAGAGAAGTGATTTTAAAAAGGTGATTTAAAAGGAAAAAAAAAGCCACACATCAAGCAGCCTTGCCCTTAACTCTGGATTTGCCAGCTGCAAAGCAGAAAGAGAGTTCTTAACATTTTGCAGTTGTAAAATTATAGAGAGATAACTTAAACCTGCATTCATTTTCTATTGCCCGTTCTATCTCTTTAAGACCTCTGGTTTTCGAACTTGCAGTTCACCTTTATGAAACAGAGTTGCTCTTCTCATGTGAATTCCCCCAGTAGCTGGGACAAAGAAAGGCACAAAAGGTTCAGGGGAGTGAGATAGTGCAGTTGTTTCTGGATGGAGCGTTTTCCAAAGTTTGCCCTTTAGATGGCAGCTGGAGGGGGCTTCAGGGCTGGTGCCCCTGTTTGGGACTGAGGCAGCCATGGGGCTCTGTCCTTTGCCAGCCAAAAGCCACCAAAGTACTCACTGAACCTGGAAACTCTCTGTGGAGCCTCCATGATCCTGGAGCAGGCAGAAAGGTTGGAGCAGCTGCTCAGGGGTGTGTGGATGCTGGCAGGGCAGTGAGGGGGCTGCTGTGGGGTCACTGTGAGCACGCTGAGTCTCTTGTTTTCCTGAGTGAGGGATGTGGAGGGGCTCAGCAACCACAGGCTGAGCATGCTCCATCCCTTCAGCAGCAACCATAAAGAAAAAAACTTGCAGGAGCAATTCATCTGAATTTTAGTGTGAGGGTATGGCACAGTCTTGGTCACCCAGTAAATGTACCCCTCCAGGTGACAACACACACGCCTGTAGTCCAGTCAGTGACTGTTGCCTCCTGTGCTTGTTCTTGAGAGGGACATCATCCTCACACATTTACCTCTGCTCCTTGCCTTGCAGCTCGCCAGGTGGCTTGTCTCTCCCAAAGCCATTTTCCCAGTAACACCTGAAGAGACAATTTTTAAATTTTGTGTCTATTTTTGTCATCCTAGCAGGGGTCTGCTGATCACCATTGACTGGGAGACAGAGTTGCTGATTGTGGGGGACCAAATTAGGTTGCTTGTGTATGGCTGTAGGTTCACCTTTGCCAGCCAGCAGCTGCCTCTACCTATATATTGGTTATAGAAACCTGACTGCTTACTTGGTAAGGAGAATTCCTGTTATTAGCAGAAGTTTTTCATGGGCAGGATTCCCTCTCCTTTTTATGAAAAGTTGTATTTTCCATTCAAGGAAAAGGCATTTGGTTTTAAACTCCCCCCTGCACTATTTGAAATCTGTAAGGTCTGCAAACCTGTAAAAAATGGGGTTTGAATACAAGCAGAAGTGAAAATAAGTTGGTTTGTACTGCATGAACTGCAGAGCTTAAACTAAGCAGGAGAAAAATACTTTTTCTGATATGAGTTGTGATAATAATACAGGCCAGGTCTGCTCTGGAGAGTTTTGCCAACACAGCTACATTGGTCAAGGATATTGATGAAATGTGTGTTTGGTTTGGGGTTTTTTTCCACACTGCTGTAGCTGTTCAGGCAAAATCCCTGGTGATTCTGTAAATGCAATTATGCCAGCAAAACTGCGCTTTTGATGATATGGTTGATTTTGCTCACTGGAGGGCAAAACGTTGTGAAGCCATGCTGGCTAAAGCTTGCTTTCTCCAGTTTAAATTGTGTGTGCTCCAAGGGTAGAGCTTGACAAGCTTTTCTTTCAGTGCCCATGCCAGCTTCAGCAGTCACCCCCCGATGCAGATTGTCTCTGGGATATGGTTTTGCACTCTGGCTGATACAGCATCAGGCTGCAGCAGCTGAAGGGAATGGCCTCACCAGGGCTCTGCTGCATTTCTCCCTACCCAGTGCTGGTGTTTCTGACTCCTGTTAGCTAGCAGATAACTTGGCAGATGAGGGCTTCTTTTTTTCTTCTTCTTTTTTTTCAGTGTGTGGATTTAGCTTCCCAAACTGTTTCACTGTGGGGTCAGATGAGCCATGGTGTGAACCATAGAGATGGGCAGACCTGGGCTGTTGGCCATGGTTGGACCCACTCAGGTGGGTTATAAACCATGCTCTCATCTCTACTGCCATGGTTGGGAGATCAAACAAGAGAAGGGCTCTGAGTTAAAAATAACCACTCTCAAAGCACTCCAAGCTGATGGCCCTGGCTGGGGTCAGTCCCACTGTCCAGCTCACTGTGTGTGCTGGCCACCAGCTGCACAGCCAAGCTGCAGGCGAGGAGGGCAAGACACGGGAGAGCAGCCGGGATCGCCTGACCTGGCGCGGCTGCCGGGAGAAACATGAGATGAGTTATGGTTTTAGAGTACTTAACTCACTGGCAGAGTGCTGCTGGAGCAGGTCTATACTGGGAATGTCTCGCACCACAGTCTAGGAATGCTGGATTAGCCTTAATAGTCTCCATAGTGCAGATGGAGCTTGTGCCGTTGGAGCTGCATTTTTGTGGTTTCACACAGCCCATCTCAGAGTGAGACGGTGCACAAAAGCGTGTCTTTGCAGGTGGAAGGATTTCTACCAGATCAGCTGTAGGAAGAGTCATTCCTAGGTATTTTCTTTGTGGATATTTGAGCCTTCTGTGGGGCCCCATAGCATGGGAGTCTTTTACGTAAATAGAAGGACACAAGGCTTTGCGTTGAGGACTGTATTACAGGGTAAAGGTCTAAGACTGATTGAAATCAACAGCCTCCTCTTAAAACCCCATCTGTAAAAAAATTAAAGATTTTCTTTTGCTCACACCGAGGAAGCAGAAGGTGAAGCCCAGAAGCTAAATAGACAAAATATCAAGAGTTGTTGACAAAATCTCAGGCTGGGGGAAACTCTGCCATGTATAGTATGACCCTAATCTCTTTGTATGCTAGGATTTTAAAATTTAATTTCTTTTTCCCAGGGTTTCTAATTGTTTTTAAATTCAATCTGTTAGTGAAGGCGCATGGAAACAAAGTTTTTCTCTTTTTTGATAGCCTCCAGTATTTGAATACCTTCTTCTGTGAAATGCAAAGAGGAATACTTTACTTCTCGTTCTGCCTGGTGTTGACTTAAAAAAAATGAGCAAAATGCTGCCCTCAGGGAAAATGGGTTGCAAAGCTTCTCATTCTTAGTTGGGGCCAGGTTTCACCCAAAGTATTCCCACTTCCCACATTTGCAAACCAAAAAATGCAGTTTAACCAAAAGTAGAGCTGTCAGGCGAGTGCTGGGTTGCAGTGTAGATCATCCAGTGCATCTGACTTGGACCCCTTAAAACATTGCTGCTGTCTGCCCTCTGTCCCATGGATCTGCTGAAGTGCTCCCATCCCACTCCAGGGACAAGGGGCTTTCCCCTGTTTCTGGGCTGTGAGAGGTTGGGAGGGTGTGGCAGTTCAGGTTGGATGGCACTGCTTGGGGTTTCCTAACATCTGGTGGAGGTGCAGGGCAGGCAGCAGCGTGGTTGTGTCCTGCACTGTGGCTGTTTCCTCCAGCAGCACCCAAGGGCTGTGAACATCCTTTGAGCAAGGAGCCTCCACTAGGGTGACTTGCATTTCACAGCAACGAGGCCTTAAGTAACGTGCACAGCAAAGTCTGGAAGCTGGAGATAGAGATTCTTGCTGGAAAGGGCATTTGATGATTCAGCACACACGTGTAAGCACAGCATTCACTCGTGCAGATCTCTGCAGTTGTTGGGCATAATAGAACATGTTGGTATCCTCTTCCTTGGTGAATAGAGTTAATCCCCCTGCACAATAGACCAGAATGGCTCTTGAGCCCTACGGAAGCTATCACGTTAAAACAGGTTTATTCACTTTTAAAAATATATTATGTAAAAACTTACTCAGGGAGTTCATTAAAACCAGGATTTCTTTGTCCTTTTAAGACATTGGGGCTCACTAAGAAAAGCCTATTGAGTGTGGGTTTATTTTTCAAGCATGCAATGTGTGTCTGATTCTAAAGTCTTTCTGAAAAATAGCTCCACTGTTTATGCAGGAACCACATTTCCTTCCATGCTAATGTATTTTCTTTAAAAATATTAGTGAAACACATTGGAGGCACAAAGTTCCTCAATACTTGTATTAATCTTAGCATGCAATCAGCAGTTCTAGCTTACTGACACTAGTTCACATCTTGCAGAAAATGTGAGCCTGAAGGGAAGCATATGGCAAGAGCATTGTAACCTGCTAGGATCACTGGCTTTGTTTGCCTTTTAACTATTGGCCCAAACTTGTGCATGAAGATTTGGTTTTTATGTCTGGAAGTATGCCACAAAGATGATTTGACAAGTGTCTTAATGCCAGGAAGCACCATGATGTTTTGTGAAAAAAAAGGCACCTGACCAGATGAAAATAGCTTTTGTGATGGTAATCTCTTGCACGTTGTGACAGTTGCAGATAAAACATTCTTTAAGCTCAGGGGAAAAAAAATAATCAAAATTTAGAGAAAAACTGACTGTCTGGCAATCTACTGTGCTGCTGCTATGGGCTTTAGCTGAGCTGGGACTCAGGGTACCTGTCTGACCTTTGGATAGTCTGTCCTGGATCAAATGCACAGACTGTCCAGTAGCTCTTAGTTCAGTGTACAAGGTGGGGTGACCTTTGGTGAACACCCTGTAGTGTGTGATTTGGGAGGTTAAAGAGTATTATCTCCATAACAGGAGAGGGCACACTATCAATTTTTAGTTGATCACCTTGCATGCTTCTTGCAAGGTCAGCTTCAAACTATGACTAATTCCTCTGCAAAAGAAACAGATGTCAGGATTAATTCATTTATATCTCTACATCACAGCACAATGTATTTTCTTACTACTGTAATTTGGGTCCTGTAATATATTTGCTTGCTTTTTCCCCTGTAGCTGTTATTCTAGTATGAATATCATTAATCTCTATCCCCTCAGAACAATTGGACTTTTGGGGGAGGGAGGAAATGGGAAGAAAGAGGACATTAGGTTGTTCTGGGATAGCAACTTGGGTTGTGACCGTATTTAACTATTACACATCAGTTAAAGCTCAAAGCTTTATCCCTCTGCAGAAATAACTGCATTCAGCTGCCCATGGCTGAGTCTCGTTATACCTTGTTATTTCCATGATAAGAGGAGAAAGAATGAATTTTTAAACAGTGAGTTCCTACTATTTGTTTGAGGTCAGACACATAATTACTTTTACAGAATGGCTCCTGGGAGGTTAGCTCCAGATGTGGGTGCAGGATCCTGCCCCACTGATGGCCAAATGAAGTAAATTACACGGTCTTCCCCATGTCATGTCCTTTCTGTAAACTGGGGACAGTGGCCTTCCCTACCTGCCAGAAGTCTTGTGAAGATGAGTTTCTTTAAGATGAGAAAATTCCCACCTCAAGAAGGTGCCTTAAGGAGGAAGGAGGACCTTTGGCAATGCCACCCTCTCAGGGAGAATTGCTACTTAGAGCCTTTGCTGTTGGACAGCTTCTAGCTCTAGAGTGCCTCCATGCTTCCTGTGTGTAGAAACAGCATCAGCAGAAATGCCAAGAACTGTGTCATTTCTGGGAGATAGTCCATCCAGCTCTGTGCTCAGGTATGATGCAAGGGAGTGGTATTGCCTCTCTTCTCCATAGAAAAAGGGTTGTAATCCAAGTTATGTCAGTTTTTTGAACACTTTGAGAGCCTCATCTCACCAGAGAGAGTGTTGGTTTCTCTGAAATGCCCCAAACAACTTAATTTATTTCCATTTTTTTTTAATAATAATTGAGTATTTCTAGAAACACATGCTGCACAGCTATATTTCACTCCAGACTCAAAGTTAGAGGCCAGGTTGTAAAAACATGAAAAATTAGGCTGAAATAAGTTTAAGTTATGTTATATAAGAGCCACTGACATTTGCTGCTATATGTCAGGTATGTAATAGCAATTGACAGCACATGCAGTCTTGTAGACAGAAAATCCAGTGTGTGTGTGTGTGTGTGTGTGTGTGTGTGTGTGTGTGTGTGTGTGTGTGTGTAGTCCTTTTCTGGAGAACTGCTTCAAAAAAAATCCATCCCAGTCTTTATTTCACTTTTCAGATTACTTTCAAGATCCTGGCTCGCTGGTTTATTTTGGCTTGTGTATATTTGTGCTCATTGTATTCTGAACAAAAAAAATGTAGTAGTGCATGTTAAAGCATCCAGGTTTGTCTGGTTTTGAGTTGAATTTGAGATGAGAACAAGTGGTAGAATTTGGATCGGGTTCCTGTTAAGAGTATTGTCTGGAGATCTTCAAAGCCTTGTTTAGTTTGGCCCATGTCTAGATAGTAGTCTGTAATAACACTTGTTTTGAGCTTGTAACCATCCTCTGGCTTGGACTCTAAACTGCGAAGCAGCTCATTCAGAATTTGAGTCAGGTTGTCTGAAAAGCTCTTACTTAATTATTTTTTTAATTAACAAGACACTTTCTAATTTCCTTCTTCTTCTGTTCTGTGTTTTATTTGTAGTTGTGGTTGTTCCATTTTTTTTAACTTGCAGTGAGTGTGCTCATACAAAGAAAGTGCTGTTGAGGGAAAAATTGCTATTACTCATCAGTTTGGGAGTGTGGAGTGAATACTAGAAGTCCTTCTTGATGTCTCCAAGTCTAATCTTCTCCATCCAAACTCAGCTTGAGGGTTTGGATCCCAGCTGAGGGGCTCCTCCTGTAGGTTGTGCTGGGCTGTTTGGTGTAGTCCTTGTCCACCCAATAGAGACCAACCCAGGGTGTTGCAGTAACCCCAGGACAGCTTTGAATGCACGTACAAGGTTATTATTTCCTTGCATTTATCAGTTGTAATGACCCAGGTCAGACAATTTGTACCATTTGCTTATCAGCTGACCTGAAATGCTCCAGCTAGTCACTGCTTGTCGTGCAATGTCCCCTGTCCTCTCCACCTTGTCACTCATTTCAGCTTAATTCTCCTTGAATTCTTTAAGTAGCCTTTGAGGACATAACTGCACATGGCTCTAGGTTTGCTTGCTGTTTGTTAGCTGATAAAGAGTTTCCCAGCTCAGAAATTCATGCTGCATAATCATCTTAACTTATAACCATAAATACATACTCTTGAGACTATGTATTCTTTGCATATTGATTAATGGACATGCTCTTTGTATGTTGTCCCTACTTTTGTGCAGTGATTAGAAAATATATGATTGACACTGGTGTGGAGATCTCTCTTGTTTGCTGATGGGGATGTATTTTATTTTTTTTTTAAAGCAACACCAAACTTCTAAATTCATATACCAAACTTGTTTAGTGAATTGCTATATTGTACAACCTTGTGTGTCCTGCGTGATTTTTTTTCTTGTGTGTTTTTGAATATTTTGGCTGTATCCTTTCAACCCTACACCTATTAACTGTTCTATCTGTGTAGATCCAACCTGGGAGGAAGCTCTCCAAATAAAAACCCTTTAATAGCCTATCAAAAACAATGCCCATTTTATCCAACACAGCAGTCAAACAGGGAAGCACTGATAGCTTGCATGCTTCAGAGGAGTGCCTTGCATGCTGGTTTACTACATGAAAAACAGAAGCCTAACTTCATGCAGATATTTTCTATGTGTTGGTGCTCCGTGGGTTTGGTTTGACTAGAGTGCCATGCCCCACTGACAGGAGCAGGCAGGATGCAACCCTCACCACTAGAATTCATGCAGAAAAATAGAATGGAGGAGAAAATAATAAGTGTGGAAAGTGAAACGATTTTACTCTTCCCCCCTCCTCCCCAACATCAGCTTTTTCAGCCAAGTATAATGCTCGTGCTAGATCAGTCTTTAAACCCCTCATTTAGCCATCATTTGTATTTCTGAAAACTATTATTTAACTATTATATGGAAAGCCAGAAGGATTATAATTTGAAATAGAAATACATGTTGGTTCCTTGGCTTTATAATGACATGTTTATCTGCACCTCTAATGCTCTCATTGCCCAAGTCTGCACTTTTGGTTAATACGTTTGCCGATGAACAATTGTTTTGCAACAAAATTGCACTAAAACAACAGCATTATGTCGCTGTGTAATTTGTATTCTCTATACACATCCCTCCCCAATCGTTTTGCTTAAATCTGTTTGTGTTCAGCATGAAATGTGCAGTAATGGTGGTGTGCTCGTGCACATTACTATGTAGCTTCAGCACCGTTAGGTCCTTACTGACACCAGTCTGTAGGTTAAGAGCACTTCAATTGGTCTAATTTGCAACCTGATCAGAAACACTGACCTGGTTAGTCTTTAACAATGAATGTGCCTAATGATAACTTGTAGACACCCTTAGTGAAGGCAGTGATGTGTATACAAGGAGTCATTTCCAGCTCCGCCGCGCTGGAAGGTCTGGGGCTGCCTTATCTGGGATATCGCCCTGTCCTTCGCTTTTCTGCAGCGGGAGCCTTTGTCACCTCTAATGATACCTATCCGTCAGGCTGCAGTGATTGAAATGAAGATAAATGGAATTGATACAAACAGGAGGGTTAGATGACTCATTGATATAATTAGGCTGTCGGAATATCTCGTCACATTTTACTAATGCTAATTATATGGTCTTTTATATGGGAAACTTCAGTTAATTTTGTTCTCCACAAAAGGAGAATACAGCCATTTATTAATTGTAAGGTGGCTCTTGGCTTTATAGCAGCCGTTTTCTAGAGAGGAGGTATGTTTACAGAATTTCCTTTAAGCTGTCAAAAGCCTGAAATTGATAACAACTTAAAAGAATCTAAACTGTTAATAGTTTACATTTATAATTCATCTAATGTGATAGTTTATAACATGAGAACCAAACACAGAATATAATAAAACAAGGTATTTATTGCAAATGGAAACGTGCTGAATAATGAAACAATACTAATAGCAGTTTAAACACTTTTGATATAAGCTATTTCTGAAAGGATGTTTCAGGCACAGGAGATGAGATATTCATCATAATAAGGATACAAAAACCATTCAAAATATTTTCAGAAATACAGATAGGCTGTACATCTCTATGCCTCTCTTTTTTCTTTTATTTTTTTTTTTTCTCCTCCCTGAAAATTCTGGGTTTTATCTTCTGTCAGAATTGATCACAGGAGTCAGTTTAATTGGGAAATTCATTTAAAATAGTTTCTAATTGGCATCAGAGAGTTGAAAGTTCAGTACAAAGGTGAGATCTAAGCTTTCTAATTAGATTGAATGCAGTATGACTTAAAGAATAGTCTTGATAATTACAGAATTTAATGCAAAATTATATTTTAATGAAATATGGTGATTTTTTACAATGAGAAGTCCTGAAATTCACATTCAGTCTTTTATCTTACTTTTAAAAACAGGAGCTAAATTGTTTTGTGCACCTATCTATAAATTCCTTAAAACCCCACATAGTTTTATTAAAAACTAAGGTTATTATCATTTTAGTTTTTCAGGATGAAGCTGATAGGTCTGCAATTTGGATTGGCAAGCATTCTGTATTTTCTCTACTCAGGTATAATTTTCTCTCGCATAGAATTATCTTATGAACTCAAGTTTTCCCCCCCCCCTTCTCATCCCCCCCCAGGTTGTTTGATGCAGCTGAAATTGAAGGCTGAAGTAGAAGGGGCCACTTAAGTAGTGAAGGGTTTTTCTTTGTAAATAATAGATCAAGAGCACCGTAGCTGTATCTAATGGCGCCGAATGCAGCCTCCGTTCCAAGGACAGCGTGGGGTTTAAAAAAACATAACCATAGTTCATCCCCCTCGCTAACCTGTGGTCAGTTGGGCTGCTGCTGTTGGCCAGTCACATGTTTTAATTCATCAGACATGTTTTTTTTATAAACCTCTGATAATATCAACACATGAATAGCAGGGACGATCGCTGGGATTTCCGGACTGAAATGACGAGGGAAAATAAAATAGAAGGGGTGTTTTGTAAAATCTGTTTCTTCTTTTCAAGCCCAGGGGTTTACCTGAGCACCGATCAACTTTTCTTATAAGCAGCAAAGTTAAGGTGTGCTTTTGCAGAAGCTGGGCTAGCTCCTCACCAGATTTCTTCTCCTGCATATATTTTAAGCTGATAAAGGTTTCAGAATATGCACCTGCTTCATTGAGTTAAACTTGAACTTATTTAAAGAGGGGAAAAGAAGCTTTTTCCTGGCATGCAGTACAGTATTTCAGGTTTTAGAAGAAATAATTTAGTGCTTTGTGATATTTTGGAGAAAATATTTTACACTTAACAGATACTACCCTTTTCTTCCTTTTTAGTCAAGTTTCCTTATCTCTATTCTGCCAAGTGGATGCAATTTCAACATCAAGATAAATAGCAACATCACTGGCAAAAATGAGTCAATTCTTGTCAGACATACGAATTTGATAAAAAAGACAAAACTGTGTTCCCTTCCTGTGGTCCAGCAGACTTGATTGAATTCAGTCAGAGACTCTGAAGTCCTTTTTCAAGCAAAACCCTCTCCCATTTACCACTGATTACCAGAATCAGGCCCTAACTTGAAAAGGCAGATTCCTAGAAATTTCAAATGCAAAACAACATAAAAAAAGCTGTCGAAGGACAAATTCATTCTGTTTTACACTCCCTTCTGTGCTTTAAGTGTCTGTTCCTTGAATGACACGGGTAGATTTGCTTGTAAAATAATTCATCTTTCTTGTGCCACTCACTTCTTTGCTTTATGGTATCTTGTAAAATCAAAAGAAGCACTTTCTCTGGTGTTTTTTTACAGGTTTTGCATTCAAAACCAAACACAAATAGTCGCTGAGAATTTTTGCATAATTATCTTCTGAAGATTTATAGTTTGCCTAGAATTTTTTTTACATTTTACTTATCATTGTTGATAAATACAGATGGTTTCATTGTGTGTTTCAATCTGATTTGCTTTTGTTTTAAACAGTTTTGGTTTTATTATTGTGACTAATAAGTCATAACTAATAACTAAACCAAAATCATCTTCTAAGCACAGCTTACAGTCATCTGCTGTAAATGATAGGAGGGAAAACATGAGCTGCGTTTCACCTTCATTCTGCTCAGCGTTGGCAAGGGTTGTGGCAAACAGTAAAATGTCCAAAATGAAATTTTGAAAACAAAACAAAAAAAAGCAGGCAGATTCACCATCAGTCATCAGGCTCTCACAATTATTTTTCCTCTTCTGCTCCAAAATAATTGTACAAGTTTTCCAGGCTCCAGCAGCCTCTGTTTCATGTCCAGCATCCCCCCAAGCACGGCTGAGCTGAGGCGCTTGTTCTGCACCGTGTTCGCTTCTGTGCGCGGGCAGGAAAACACTGCGAGAGACACGGAGGCACCGCACCAAACCTCCGCACCAAACCTCCCAGGAGCTCTCCTCCTGTTTTTCCTCCCCTCTGTCTTCTCCAGTTTGTTTCCATGTAGCAAAAAATATTACAGGAATCCATTCAATGTAACCTTTTTTTCCTTCCCCCTTTTCACCTTCCAGCTGCATACCAGAGAGATCAGATTGGAAAAGCCAAAATCCCAGACTATGATGAGCCCATTAAATTAGATGATTCCTACAATTTGTTTCCTTGCCAGTTCTCAGCTTTCTGTTTTGTGCTTTCTTAGCCAGGGCTGGGAAAAAAAAAAGGGTGGCTTGAAAGCTAATAGATACCCCAGCCATCAATTGCCGAGACATTTTGTCTTTTGTGACATTGAGGAAAAGACAAGGAAGGAACTAAAAAATGTCAAAAGATCAAAAAATCAATGGGCTGAAGGAATGTGATCTGTTTATCGGGGTGTAGCTGCTCTTTCTGTTTGCATTAAGTCCGAGTGAGTGTCTTTGGTCACCACTAAACTTGCTTTTATTCACTCCCTAGGAGATGTAATACAAGCATGAAACGGTGGCTCACAAAGCAGGCACAGCGGCAAAGGAAATAAATAAATAAATAAATAAAGCAAGCCAGGGCTTCTTTAAAGACCACAAACCCAGGTTTATTGCCTTACGATTTTTTTTTTGCCTCGTATTAAACACGCTTACCTTTCTCTTGAAACTTGTTGCTGAGCACAGCAAATGGACCATGTTGTGTTGACACGGGTGTCTTGTTTCTGTGTTACCGGGAGGTTATTTTTATGTATTTATTTTTGAAAATGTCAATAAAATGAAAAGAGGGCGAGAGTTCAGTGAGCGGAAGTTCTGGCAGCTGATTGAATGCGTGTTCTTGGCGCTTGACAGTTCGCGTCAAGTCTTTGGTTGGACTTTCCCTTTGCTTTCCCGGGCAGGGAGTTGGGTTTGTTTTCTCTGAAACATGAAAAGAGTTGGGCGAATGCAAATGCGAGGCAGCTCTGGCGCGCTCCTTTCCCCTGCACGCCGGTAATGTAGTGCTTGCTGGGGTTTTAAAGTCACTGGATATTGCATAGCTCATAAATTCTTCACAAGCATGGATGGGAAGGGGGGGAGATGTGTGTGCATGTACCGGAGGAGCGCGCGCATGTGTGTGTGTAAGTGCTGTCCCAGCCTATGAGAACTGATGGAGCAGACAAGGCAACGCTACAATCTGTTGGACAAATTTTTTTCTCACCCCTTGTAGTTGTTATGTGATAGGAAGTATGGCAAGGGCTGCATATTTTATAAACTTTCTATTAAAGTTGTGGCATGTTATCATAAAACTGAATTGCGATACTTTGTATTACACTCTGGGATTGAGAGATAGACATAGGATTAAAAAAACAATTTCTAGGCATTTCTAGATGATAAATTTAATTTTCTTTGCTATTTGGAGGTCTTCTTTGAAAATGCAATTGTAATGAACGCATTCAGAACTGGAGAATAGATTTACCCTTGGCTTCAAATAGTTGACGTTATCAGGCTCTGTCATTCGTTCCTTCCTATTTTCGGGCTGCTAATTGATGTTTTTGATGTCAGCAAGAAAATTGAAGAAAATGTCATGTGTGAACCAGTGCGGAAGTTAATAAGATTGACTTCGTTGACAGAATTTACAATGAGCACAGAGACCGCATAATGGGACCGCTGCGAATTCGTGTGCTCTCTTTGGAGTCAAAATTGACACCTCATGCTAGGCCAGCGGTCGATAGGAAAGATGCAACATTTGGGAAGGTTCCTAATCTCATTTTTTTTCCTCTTCCCTTTTTTCCCTCTCCTTCTTTCTTTCTTTCTTTCTTTCTTTTCCTCCCTCCCCTATTACCTTTTAGTCTATGGAGCTTAGCTAGTTGCAGAAGCAGCTGTTTATCCAGAGGGCTACCGCTTTGGACCAAGCCAGAGCCTTGGTTCAATCTCTCAGCACTCCACAACAATGCTCATTTTTTATGCTGTTTTGAGTCTGAAAGCAAAAGAGTCTTGAAAAGGTTAGATTAAGATGTGTCTTAAGGAAAGCTGTACTAATATTGGACAGGGTCATTGCATATGCTTGGGCAATGTGCAATAAAGCTGAAACGCAAATCCCCTCCGTATAAAGGAAGGAAGCTGTGGGACACCTACCTGGGCGTTAAGCATAACAGAAGACTACAGCTAAGCATTACTCTTCCTCTGGGCTCCAGTGCCTGTGCATCTATGTGAGCGTGTACGCCTGCATGTGCAACCTCCAAAACTTCTGACTCTCGCCGAGGTGGTTTTTCCCCCTTTTTTTTCTTGGATAAAATGGGAATTCAAACTTTTTTCAAAGTAGCAAAAGGCTTCACTGTAATAGTTTAATTTTCCAGTAATGTGACAAAGTTTATTGGATTTGTGTGTATAATTATGGAATGGATTAGCCGAGTTTGGTTCAGTGAATCTGATTATTTTCTGGCCTTTAGGGAAATGCGCTAAAACCCTAATATGTCCACTACCCCCAAGCGGTCTCTTTTTGAAGGCGCCGCACAAAATGTGGTCTCTACTAGCGTTCAGCCTCCAAGGATCTTCAGTGAGAGACATTATTCTTGGAATATCCAATTAATTCCACGGGCAGTGATCAGTTAGCGCTTCTTCTTCCTTTCTCGCCATTTGAAATGCTAACACAATGAATATTTTCTCATTGGTCTGCGTCCCTCGGCTAAGCTGTTGCCGCGGGCTGAGAATTTCATCGACTGATGAGACCAGAGGCTGCGCCGATAAAAGGTTACAGTACGTGATTTGCATGCCAAGTGGGGTTTGGTTTCATGAACTTAAAAGTTCTTTAACTTTTATTTGACTTTTTTCTTTTGTACATAGATGAGGGCTGTTGGAAAAATTTTCTCCCCAAATTTTCTGGTTTGTTTCCCAAAAAAATCACTGAAATTAGCAATTAGTCCACATTACAGTTTTGGTTTGGACCCTCTTAAGCAAACAGGTATGAAACATGTAATCTTTTGGCCAATTGAAACAAAACTAAATGTATGTTCCAACAATCAACAAAAACGTATGTTTAAAAAAAAGCTTAAAAATTTTAACAGGTTTCCAAACAGATCTGGCCAAGTCCAATGTTTCCATTTTCTCTTACAATGCGGTGTCAGAGTATGTTTTTAACTAGGCTGTAATTCCTTCAGTAATTGTAGTACATTCTGTAAGGCACAACAGAATGGAAGTAATATATTTAGCTTTCATATGTGTTAGAAGAGGGAAATCTCAATGTCTTTTGAGTGATGGGAATGGAAGCCATGGGTTAAAACGACACTAGCACATTCCTGGAGAGTGATTAAGACAGACTGTTCGGCACTGTTATTCAATGGTAAGTTGGTGGAAGTTCTTGGAGTATTAATTATGTTCCATCAAGCACGAGTAAATATTCCAACAGCAAAACAAGGAAGCTGTTATCTTTGTCTTCAGCACGGCGTTTTGCACAATTGCCTGTGCAATTCATTCGTAAATGTTGGCCATGCCAGCTAAGAGAGGTTTCCAGGACTGAACGATGCCGTGATCCTGGGATAAATGAGCCGATCCAGAAAGTTTTAGAGGTAAACTAAATTGAAACAAAGCAACTACCGCACATCAAATGCAGGCTTTCATGATTCAGCGAGGGTGAAGGAGGGTGGTGCTGAAATAAAGCCACGCACAGAAGGTCTACGCTCTGTGTTGTTCTTGACTTGCAGAATGTCTTAGATGTACCTTGTAAGCCGTTGACAAACTTTGTTGGTTTAGAGATGTGACGGATGTATTTTCTGATCTGAGAAGCATTTGGGGGATAGAGATAATTTTTTTTCATCCTCTTTTCCCTCTCCCCCCGTTCCCCCCCAAAAAAAAAGAGCATCAGCCTTCTGTGCTACTCTAATCTTAGAGGCTGGATAATACAGTTGGAGATTTGACATATTCCTATTGAATAAAAATCAGGAGACCCTTACCAAAATTGTTAGCAAAAGGGACTGGCAGAACTAGGTACAGAGCGGGATGGGTTGTTTTTTTTTTTTTTTTTTTTCCTCCCCATCCTTTTGCTAGCTGTCTAGGAGGAGTAAAGCAGGTGGCTCCCCGTGGCTGACTTTTCATGACAACATGCCATTAGAAATTGCGGTCCTGTTGATCAATCCACTCGACATGACAGCTTTGCCGCAAGGCCTGGCTCTTTGAGCACCAGCGCTCTGGCTTTTCCCTCCTTTTTTCCCGCACTAATTGGTGAAAGTTTTTACTGTGCTTGTGGCATAGGAAATTCTTTTGAACATTGTCACAATCAAGTGTTGACTTCTTTAGAATTGCAAGTAGGTTAAGTGAGTATCAACATTAAAAAAAAAAATCCACAAAAGGTATTACTATTGAAATTTATTAAGGTAAAATTGGGAAAACACAGTGACTGAATTATAAAAGAAAAATTTATTCTGGGAATCAATTAAAATATTGTTCCTTTTCAACTTTGCACGGCCAAAGATGCTACCATATTTGTGTCTCAAAAAGTAGAAAGGAAGAGACAAATTTAGAGTTCTTATTTTCTTTTTTGGTTAGTTGCAGGCACAGAACCGAGGAACACCGCTCAGCTTAAATGTACACAATTGACTGCATCTTAGTACTTGGAAATGTAATAGATAGTGGATTTTTCAGGTGATTTAAGATACCTTAAACCATTATGCACTAAATAAGATATCTTAGCAAATTCTGTTTTTTAAAAAGCAGAAAGAAAAATCCTGCAAGTGCAGCTTTCAGGAGAAGGAGGAGGATAGCTGTGTGTTCACACATAGCCTGGGTAAGATAACTGAGCCATTTGTGTGATTCTTCCATCCAAAATGCAGTCAAGAAACTTCTGTAATAGATTTCTTTGAGAAACTCTGTCAGCTGAAAAATCAGATTATTGATGTTTTCAGATAAAATTTATTTAAACATTGAATACTTGTTGGCAAATTCAGGTGAAAAATTACAAGATGTTTATAAAATATTATTAACAATGAGGAAAATAATCAGCATCTATTACAGGAAAATATTTAAAATGTACATTTTAACTATCACGGATCGAATTTTTTTTCTTAGCTTTGAAGGTTGCTGTATATTCATCCCTAAACAGGAAATCTCTTTTTGCCATTCATAAATGTAGAAAGACCTTAATATTAGTTGATGCAATTTCAGAGATGCAGGTGCTTTTAAAATAATCTGTGCAACTGCACTACAAGGATTTATAGCATGAACAGGGGAAAGAAATCGGGAGAGAAGAAGTGACAAAGAACGAGAAAAAGGGATATCTAAAGCGTGGAGGTGGCTTTTCTTTAATAATGCATACCTAGCAATAGGGGACTTTGGATAGAATTCTTTCAGCTCTCTTAAACCCAATCTAAGGTTAATTTATAATAAATAATTATAGTTTTAGCAGTAAAATGAGACCCTGTGAAGCTGAGAGCAGAAAGGCAGTAATACAGTTTTAAAAGCTGAATGTGCTCACAGTTTCCGTTGCAAGTGTAATAGCTACAACTGTATTTTTTTTTTTTTGTAGATCAGACATCGACACTGAAAGAAGCATAAATTCATATAATTAATTTTGCCATTGTAAAAATCATTTGCTAAAATTTGCATTATTAACATTATCAAGTCGCTGGTTGGTGAGACATCAGACATGACGAGTGAGAAGGGCAGCTTAGGGAGAATTGGGCTTTAAACCCTCAGCAGATCGGAGTTAGGATCAAAGGCGCTTGTTTTATGTGGCTGTGTGACACTTTGAAGTCTTGACTGCACCTACAGCACTCATTTCATCAGGTTCACTGGTGTCTTAATAGCAGATCAATAAGTTTCAAAGTCGGAGAGTTAATTTGATACTAGTGCTGATGTGGTCGTGCTGGGGAAGCAGAGAGAGGCAGGCAGAGAAAGCAAGCCTATTAACCGTCCTGATAGGGAGAGGTGTGTGCCAATGTTGATGGGTACCTGTAAAAACCCAAACTG